>NC_140923.1:3599408-3664408 GCF_045865225.1 Trachurus japonicus
CTGAAACATCAGACGACCTCAGGTAACAACACTTGATCCTCACTGAAGTTTATTTATCATCATTTACTCATTATGTTTCTCTACAGGACAATAACATGTAAGTCCATACACATCAGTGTCAGGAGTCTGACATTATTCTCATTGTAGCCATTAAAATAAAAATGAACAGTACATGTGAACAACAGTTATAATTAAATTTTTTAGGCATAAAAACCTCTTTCTTTTCTTTTCTTTTTATTTACAAAAAAAAAAGTAAAACAAAGGTGTGTTACTGTAAATCATATCACACTAAATCTGTCTTTTCCTGTTTGGTAAATTGCAAATACAAAAAACTGCAGAAATCTTTTGGTTCAGGTTTAGTCTTTATCTCCCACTCGTGTGTTTGTGATCTTTTCTTGGTCATAGTCATTGAAGTGTCAGTGTTGAGACTGTCTCAGTCCA
Organism: Trachurus japonicus; assembly: GCF_045865225.1. Classification (NCBI taxonomy): domain Eukaryota; kingdom Metazoa; phylum Chordata; class Actinopteri; order Carangiformes; family Carangidae; genus Trachurus; species Trachurus japonicus. The sequence goes on from NC_140923.1 coordinate 3,599,850, forward strand.
TCGCTCTGTCCTGTTGGTTCTGTCTTTATGATCAGAGTCAGAGTGGATCTCCTCTTTGTCCTGGTGGAAGCTCTTCAGGTCTCATGAAAGCTTTAGTTAAAAACAGCCGTGATCACTCTGGATTTTGGAGCAGGTTCTCTCTTCTCTCTATTTTAGCCACAATCTCAGTTCTTTCTCTCATGTCCATCTGGGACTGAACTCGTTCCTTCCAGCCTGGTCTGTGCTCAGATTTCTCTTCTTCAATGAGCATGTTGATGTACTCTGGAGTGGAGAGTGGATCTGGCTTCAGTGCTATCTGTCTAAGTCTCTTCAGACTCTGGGTGGATCTTTCCATCAGTGTCATCACCTCAACCTTCACAAGATCATATTCAGCCTCTATTTCTTCAATCTGTACCTGCACAGCCATCTTAGCCTCTTTAGCCTCAAGGTACTTTTCTTTCATCTTTGTTGCTGTTACTTTTTCTTTAACCTCTTTCTTCAGCCATTTGTACTTTTTATTTAAATGTACACGCCAATGACATTTGCCTGGACAGTTAGTACAGTTTCCATTCTCTCCCATTGCAGGGCAGTGTTTTATGTCTTCGTTGTCAAATGGGCAATCATCGTGACAGATAAAATCACACTTCAGACAGCTGGTGATGTATTTCCCAGTTCCAGAAAGATCACATTGAACTGCTTTTATGACAATGACTTCGGACTCAAAATTCTCATTGCTGCTGATCTCTTTCTCAAATTCTCGAAGTTGTTTTTCTGCCTCTTTTATCTCCTCTAGCTTGGCTAATCCGTGTTTAACCTGCTTCTGCAAATCAAAAACTGCATTCTCTAGATGCTTTCTTTCTCTGAGGACTTCTTGTGTCAGTGTCAAGCTTTTGGTGACTGTAACATTGAAAGCACCAAAAAACATCTTGAAGTTTTTTGTCCCAATGTTCCAAAACATCTGATCACAGTTTTCATCTGAGTCACTCTTGCTCCTGCTCTCTGCTGCAGACGACTTGTTGTGAGCAATCAAAGCTGAATTGTTGAACTTGAAGTGAACAGGGAGTCCATCTTCTGTTTTAGGACATGGGATACCTGAAGCCTTGATCGCCTCTAGAACTGGTGGACGTTGGTCGTCTGCAAATGTCACCAGAACTCTGATGTTTCCTGCCACATCTTTTCCAAAGATTGAGAGAACTGAATCAAACACATATTTCTGTGTTGGTGTGAGCCGCGGTAAAGCAGCCTGAACTACGAAACACACAGCATCAATCTCACTGACACCATGTTCAGAGGAGAAGAGATGACATAGCTGCTCTACAATCGTCTTGTCTCTCTCTATGCCTCTTGTATCTCCAAAGCCTGGTGTGTCAACAATGGTCAGAGAGTGGTCTATCTTAAAACCCTCCTGATGGTTGACTTTGTACACAGTGACTGCAGAGGTCTGACTTTCACCTTGAGATCTCAACTGATCCTCATCAGTTAATGTGAATCTGACTTGGTCCTTCCACTCTACACCAACAATGTAGTTGATCATTGCATTGATCAAAGTGGACTTTCCTGACCCAGTCGCTCCAAGAAGAATCACAGTGCGATTTCTCCTTGAGCTTTCTCTGCCAAAGTTATACCTCCTGTATCCAGGAGTGTTGATTTTTACTTTTTGTAAGTGGATGGGCGATTGAGAATTTGTCCCTTTACTTGTCTGTTTGAAGTTTTCTGAGACAGGTTTGGGTATTGTTGTGCAGACATGAACAGTGATGCTTTCCTTGCTTCTGCCAGCTGCTCCACAATCAGCTCTGACCCTGACTGCATATCCAGTCTCTGACTGAAGTCCTGAAATGATCGCCTCCTCAGCCCTCGACACCAGTTGTTTCCATTGGAGATCTTCTTCTTGCCCCTCGCTGTGTGTTTGGGCGTACTCCACCATGTAGCTCAACACCTGCACATCTTGTCCAAGCTCAGCAGGTTTCTGCCAGATGACTGATATCTCACTGGAGTTTGATTCAACTTGAGGTTTTCCTGGAGGGCTGCAAGGCAAAGTTTCAGTGGAACCAGTGACTTCAAGGACTGGTCCAACACCTACTGAGGTCACTGCTCTGCATCTGAACACATACTCTGTGTCAGGACTCAGACCACTCACTGTGACTTCTCCAGCCTCTGCTGCTGTCTGCTGCTTCCATCCATCCTCTCCACTGACACGGTACTCTACAGAGTAGGAGCTGATGAACTCTGCTCCAAACCTGGGTGGAGAAACCTTCAGAGTCACACTGTTGTGGTTTCTGTCACTCACTGTCACAGTTTCAGGCTTTGAAGGAGGTTCAAAGTTCTCAGTGACAGGGAAGCTGTGTTTATAAAGGTAGATGCTTGAACCTTTCTTTGTGTCATTTGTTAAACCGACTGTCAGGAACTTTATGTTCTTGTTCTCCTTGTTGGCCTCTGCAAAGTCAATGAACAGCTTTGCTTTAAGCCTCATTTCATCTGCTACTTCTTTTGAGGCAAACCACTGTTCCTTCTCCACATCATGAGTTTGTGGATGTTGAACATCGTCTGCTTTGGGTTTTCCTCTTAAGTAGGTTGATAAAGCTGAGAGGAACGGTTCATGACTTCCCAGTGAGGTGAAGACAAAACACACAGCATGCTCCACACTGAGGATTTCTTTGTTCAGATGATTTTGAGACTGGATGACCTTTGTGTTCTTCATCATGTCGGTAAAAGACATTAAGGTGTAGATTTCTCTCTCTTTCCAGTCCATCCACTCATTCAGGCTTTTTCTGTTGAAAGGAGAAGAGTGTATCTTCTTCAGGATCTCTATGAGCACGGCCTCCTCTTCACCTCCTCCTCTGATTGAAGGAAGTGTCTTTGCCAAGTTTTGTTTAAATTCCAGTTTGGACTCTGAGCACTTTTGTTTGAAACTTTTAAGTTTTTGACCAATCTGTGGAAACTGTTGTACAGTTGTTGTTCTCACTGCATCGTTGCACCTCATTTCCAGCTCATTGAAGTCCTCTAGGACGCTCTGAGCTTCCTGAACTAATCCTATACTGATCTGACGGACAAGTTTAGCAGCAGAAGAGTCTAAAACTGTCAGTGGCAACAGCCAGACCTTCAATGGTACAGCATTTTCTCCATTGGGCCCCAGCAATTTTGGGAGACTTTGATAGATTTCTATTGCATCCTGAAAGGATGTTGGAGGTTTCTCAAGAGAAAAGTCTCCATAGAATCTGCAGGAGAATTGCTCAACATTTTCCTCAATGTTTTTTTCCAGTGCCAGGGAACCTTTGCCTGTTTTAACAAGTATATTCTTGATGATCATTTCTAAGTTTCCCTGAACGTCTTGATGATTTTCTTTTTCTGACACCTCACGGTCAAACACAAAGACAGCGTGTGCCCCATAAATAATTCCTGTGACTACATGTGTGGCGATTCCTTTATCAAAAACATATGTATGCTTCATATTGTCTCTTCCTAGATGGTTCATTGAGAGTTCCTCAACCCTTGTTGTAGACTTGTACGTGAGTGCTACTCTTGTCTGTTTTTTGGATGTCCTATTATCATACAGGTATTTAGCAGATCCACCAACTTCTATCAGTCCACTCATGAAACTTGCCTTCAGTGATCCTTCTACATTTAGAGCCAAAGATTTGCCCTCAAGGGATTCAGATGAGTCTATCACAAAATCATTGTATTTCTGTGGTCTTTCTCTTATATACTTTTTGAGGTCATCATGGTCCCATAATGTCATTCCTGCAAAACAAGAGGCAAAATTCAAATTCAGATTCCAGAGTCAGTTTATGATGTGTTTTCAATCAAGGTATTCATCTCAGTGAAATTAAAATGTCATTAACTCTACCCCACCAGGGGTCTCATTTATAAAACTGTGCGTGGGGTTGTTACTAAAAGTGTACGTACGCCCAAAAGCCAAGTTTTGCGTGCGCCAGTAAATATTCAGACTTATAAAACCCTGCGTTACATTCTGAGGAATGATCAAACATGACACTTCTCTTGATAACAAGAAAACAGAATGTAACAATTATGGGAACTATTAACTGGATTTTTTTCCCCAGGGTCTGAGATTTAATTGACTCAAGATCATATGTTCACAGTATCATAGGAACATATAGTTATTTACACCATGTATTTATCCCATGCAGCAGCGCCGTCCTCTCCTCCTCCTGCGCTCTGGGAGTGGACAATATGACGGAGAGACGGTGGTGATTAAATATAGAGAAGGAATTTTGATTTTGAATTTTCAGTTAGATTCTAAGAAGATGTTTCTGAAACACCAGTCCGATGCAAAATAACGCTGTTGAATTAAATCACCGTGGCAACATGGATCTAACGCATACGGGTTGAAATTAAATGTGTGACGGCCGATAATAAAAACATAATCGTTCTTCTCAATCATCATTTCCTGAGTCTGACTTCAGTTCACCACCACACCGTCTGTGTCGCCAATTCCCCTTTTCCTCTAAACCATGCGTACACATGGGTCAGAGTTTGCTTAGAGCTGCGCACATTCTCCCATCACGTTTGTTTTTTATAGATCACAACCTTGGCGTGAAAAGTCACGTACGCCACTTTCAGCCCCGTTTTGTGCGTACGCGTAGGCCCGTTGAGAACTGTACAGCACATTGTCTATCAAACGGTCATGTGGCCTCTAAAGGTCTGCGAGATTTCCTTGTCCTAAATCAGCATGATGGATTGCCCTTGCCAACAGCTTCATCCATAAATGACTAGGATTGTCCTGCTGCTTTTCAGACATAGGTCTCTTTGGCCAGTACATGCTGAAGCTCCCTGTCAAACCCATCATCATAGAGTACGAACAGGAAAAGTCTTGCATGTGCTGGAATGAAAGAACTTAGCAAACTTGCTCATAAATACTGCGCAGGAAACTGCATATCAACAAAAACAAAGCATGGCCTAGCAGGATTTTGAAAGCCTGGCAGGTCACACCAACATCCTGCTTAGAAGATTCTCAATATGCTCACATCTGGCAAGTGGTAGAGGGGGCAGATGTTGGCAGACCTCAGGAAACAGCTGGTCTTCCCAAGAGAAATTGTGACAACTACTTGCCACCAAGACAAGCCATCATCATGTGTTTCTGGGTGGAGATAAGGGTCCTACTACCTACCTATTTGAGCTTATCATCATGTTCATCTCATGCTAAATATCTGACAGCTGCAGCAGGAAACAGAAGCTATAATTGCTGAAACTTAGTTTGTGATCAACATTATCTATCTTTACAGTGAATCCTTACCAGACACAAGAGAGTCTCTGCGACAGTCATACAACATTCCAAGGGAAAAAGGACGCCCAAGTGCTGCCACCTCCATCACCACTCCAAATTCAGAGTCCATTGCTCAGTCTGAACTGGACAAAGAGTACAACAGCATGTGAGTTCACTCCTCTGACTCTTTACTTTCCAAATCACAAAACGTTATAAATGTTATGAAGATTGTATACATTACGTTACATAACTTGTCTACTACTAAAAGTCTATCGCTATTAGAGAAAACAAATATGCAGTTGCAAACAACATCTACTATGTGCACGGATAAGTGTTTCTACAGGGATTTCTACATTTTATCTGTCTTACAAAAAAAAAACTTGTATGTTTGAGTGTCAGTCTAAATTATGTTTGTTATGTTGTGAGACAAAATGCCTCAGATTGTTACCAGACCAGTGGAACCAGGGGGAGAGACATCAACTCAACACACTGAAGTGATAATGATAGGTGTGTCAGAATTCATACTGCATGTATGAGTCATAACCCTGTCAAGTCTGACCACTGTCATGAATCATGATACACACATACATAAATACATACATCTTTTCACTATAACACAATTTCATTAAAAAAAAACAGTGATTGCATAATATGATTTAAATCAGTGTTTTTAGGTTTTCTTCAGTATCACCATTTCCCACTGATAGTTTGTTCACAAAGGAACTGGTCACAGCTTAAATGAGCTACTTTAAAAAACTAAATCTTGATTAAGAGGCTGTAGCTCACAGCCAATCATCCGAATCTATGGCAAAATGATATTGTCCCGAACCCCCAAATTATGGGAATACAACCACTGGTCATGACTTTCCAACAATAGAACTAAAAGTTCTACCGTGAAAGTGAAACCGTAAACAGAAGCAGGTTAGCTGATTAAAACAGGATCATTTTGGTGCCTAAGGTCATGTTACCTTGATTCAGGCTGCAGACCAGAGCCCTGTGGCCTGTTTATCTTGAAGAATGCCCTCCTCAAAGCACCATCAGCAGAGCGGTGTGTGGTCCTCTGAGCTGCTGTGTGGTGTGTGAGGGATGAACTCTACCTGACCGACTGAAGAGAATCAGACAGGTTTCCCAGAAAAGGTGCCACCTGTGAAAATATGCAGGTGGGACAACCAGACAGACCAGAGTCTGTGGTCATGCCAGCTGCTCTGTCAGGCTGAACGTGCAGAAGAGTGGTGCCATGCTCATCATCTTAAAGAGAAACAACACCAATACAATGAGATGGAAGGAATTCATGACGGGCAGAGAGCAGAGGCCTGCACATATCAAATGCCCTGATCCCACCTCATTTGCAGAGCAGCTAAACACATTTTTCAGTAGATTCGACAACTCACACCTGTCGAGACCTGAGACCCTCAGCACCCCCGACCCCCCACATACTCCAATTAAGATAGAGAAAAATAAAGTGGTCCACTTTCTTTCCAAAGTAAACCCACGGAAATCATCAGGCCCAGACAGACTACGTGATCGAATTCTCAAGGAGTGTGCCACTCAACTTGGGGATGTCATGACCCAGCTCTTCCAGCTGCTTTTGGCTTCAGGCTTTGTTCCTCGCTCATGGAAAGAATCCACCATTATTCCAATCCCCAAGAGTACCAAAGCTATGGCCCCCAAAGACTACAGACCAGTGGCCTTGACATCTGTCCTATGCAAGTGCATGGAACGGGTGGTATGTGACCTTTTGACCTGCTCAGTCGCAGACAAATTGGATCCACTCCAGTTTGCCTATAAAGCCAAGCGAGGGGTGGAGGACGCCTGCCTGACACTTTTGGACACTGTCACCAAAAACATGGACCACACTCACGCATGTTCCAGGATTTTATTTATGGACTTCTCCTCAGCTTTTAACACAGTCAACACGAACACCCTATCAGACCGGCTCACTGAACTGCAGGTCAACCCAACACTGGTTAAATGGATTGGTCACTTTCTACAGGACAGATCACAGCATGTAACAGTCAACGGCAAAAGATCCACCAACATCACCATAAACACAGGGGTCCCGCAAGGTTGTGTCTTATCTCCTATTCTTTTCTCCATTTACACAAACAAAATAACCTGCAACATGGACAAAATGACACTTATCAAATATGCGGATGACATGGCCTTGGTGGCTCACCTGACAGACACTAACAGTTTAACAGCATATCACCAGCAGGTGGACTCACTCGTCTCTCTCATAGAGGATAGCTTCTTAGAGCTAAACATATTGAAGACAAAGGAACTGTGCTGCTGCAGCAGAGTGACACATCGTGACTCCACCCACTCACTGCTGCAGCCACTGGTGATCAAAGGTCAGGAGGTGGAGCAGGTGGAGGCTTTCAGGTATCTGGGCATTGAGGTGGACCGAACATTGTCCTTCTCTGTCCACTCTGACCAAGCCTACAAAAAGGCACAACAATGACTGTTTCTGCTGAGGAAATTGAGGAGTTTTAATGTGAGTGTGTTAAACATTTTAACAGTTGTTTACAGATCACTTATTGAGTCAGTCCTAACTTACAACATCTCATCCTGGTACACTTTTCTTTCTGTCAAGGACAAAAACAAATTGTCATGCATCATCAGATATGCAAGTAAAATAACAGGCACCACACAGTCCTCCCTCTCAGATCTCCACACACAGGCAGGCGTAAAGCCATCACCATCTTACAAGACCCCTCTCACCCACTCCACAACTCTTTCCAACTTCTTCCCTCAGGCCGTCGCTACAGGGTCCCTTTAGCAAGGACAAGCTTAGGGAAAAAATCATTCATCACATCCGCCATCAACATCATCAATAATTCACTTTGATATCTTTTAATGTTCTTCTTTTTAAGGTTTTTATGCTGTTTTTACTTGTGTCATTCTGTATCTTGCTTGTGTCATTATATATCTATTTGTTGTCTGTTTTATGTTATGCTAAACTGTGTTTTTATGTTTCTTTTATGCGCACGTATGCACACGTGTAAGAACAACTTCCACTGCTTTGTGCAGGGGACAATAAAGATTTTCTGACTCTTAATCTGAATCTGAAAGGTGCAGCTCTGATTAACACATCACTCGACCACAGGAAATAACACTTATTTATTATCACTCAATCAATCACAGACATGTTACCTACACAACAATAACATTAAAGTCCATACACATCACTTTCAAGAGTCTGACATTAATCACACTTTAGCCATTTCATTTTTTTTTCATGAAAATAAAATGTATCATACATTCAAACTAAAATTAATAAACCAGTGTAAAAAGCATAAAATTAGTACAATTTTAAGCAGAAAACACAAAAGTTATTATCATGATAATCTCTAATCAATAATAATCAAGTGTAGGAACTATCCCATATTAAGATCAGTAAATGATGAGTCAGAGTTACATAAAATGAAAACACAATTCAAATTAAATCAAGATTGTCAGTTTAACCAAAATAGTGGCTTGAAACCCCCCAGTTCAATTTGCTGCTGTTACTGTTGATCTAATTCCCAATATAGAGATCCCAATCAAGGTTACAAAATATGCTCTTTTACAAATATAAAAACATCACAGAAAAAGATGATGTGCCTTATCACCTCCCCAGAGAGGCATCCAAGAGGCATCTGATACAGATGCCCAAGCCACCTTAGCTGGCTCCTTTCAATAACATCCTCTCAATGGGATGTTGCTGCTTTTTGACCATTCCATCACTAGAAGACATAATGCAGTTCTGATTTATATATTTTTTCCTCATCTAATTTAGGCTACTTAACTAATAACTTATAGTTAAATCAATGGTTTTAGAGAAAATCCTCAATTTGTTTGTGTATCCATCCATCAGTGCTTCCATGTCGACATCTGGGAGGTGAATCTCTCAACTTATTTTCCTTTTCTGTAAACAGAACATAGATGGAGAGATGACTTAATTTAGATCAACTGCAAATCATGACAGACAATTCAGTGTAAGTTGTCTCATATATTGATGCGTTTGTTTTAGTGTATATTCTGTACATATTTTTTTTACCACCCATTACATAATTAACTATTATCACACGACAAATACTGCAGTTATACTTAAAATCTAATTTTACCCTTGTAGGAGACTGGAGACTTGGTTCCTGTGTGGGTCGTTTTGATTCTCATAGCCACGGTTGTCGATCCACTTAGTCAGGGTGTTGAGATCAGCCTTTGTCATGATGCCTTTGTTTTTAAGCTTGTTGTACCATGTTTGTACCATTTTTTTAGAATGTCGTGGAAAACTTTGTTCAAAAGTGGCAAGCCTGGTTTTACTCATCTCACTGTTCTGAAAATTGTTTAAGTTGTTTCCACTGATCAACTTGCATCTGGGCATTGAACCTACAATGGTCAGTTTGAAGGTACCCACAACATCATCCTTGGATATTGCTTTTGTCACTTCGTTCCTGAAAGTTGGTGACCGTGTACTAGGAAACTCACGATGTAGTTCTTTTGGCACATTCACGGATACAAAATTGCCAACATTTTCATCTTGAGCTAATGCTTGAGCTAACTTGCTATTCGTCAGACATTTTGCATTTAATATACAACTCTTTGGTGGTTGATGATCTGCGTTGATGAACTTTCCATAACCACGATTGTCTATTCTTGCCTTGCTGTAATTTCTAACTTTTCCACCGGTTTTTTTGAGCCGCTCTTTGGATTCTTTAATTGTTTTTCCAGTTCCCTCTGCCATGTACCAGTCCCCTCCTCTAATTCTCTCTGTCCACAGTTTGCATTCAACAAACTTCTCCCATTGGCCTGAATGTTTTTTGAGAGCATCAGCCTCCACAGATCTGAGCCGGCCAGCCTCCAAGGTGATCTCTTTTTCACTGGCCTCTGGTTTCATCCCTCGTGCTAAAGCATGAAACAGGCAGCTCTTGCCTTCATTGATTACAGGGACAATCTTATTATTGATCTGCAGATCATAATGGCCCTTAGGGTATTGGGAACTCTTTGGCCTGTAGATCAGTGTCACGGTTTGACTGGCAGGTTTAGTGCCAGGATTCAGTTCTTGCATTTTTTGGAGCTTGCCATCACTTCCCTCTGTTAGGATGACAACCTTAGTGCCAGTGGCTTCTGACAGGACTCTGATATCTAGAATAGTACCTGCTGTTGTAGGGTCCTTGATCTTTTTAGCATGCAACAATGCCTGTTTACCTGGAGGTTTGTTTTTTGAGGTCAGATCTACATCCATCTTTCCAATGGTGTTTTGTCCAGCTCTGAGTTTTTCCTCTGTTCTGTTTGTATTCAAGAGAGTTCTTGTGGAACTGCGTATGTAACCATTTACTTTGCCTTGGGCATAAGAAATAATGTGACTGCTGAATTTCCGGTGGAACACTTCTACCAGAGCATCGGATAATAGAGCACTGATGGTTTGAGATAAATCCTGTTTGAAGTTTTTCAGCATCTTAGTGTCTGGTCCAGAAAGATCATTTAGCCTCATGTTCTCTGAGGAACATTTTTCCTGGTTAAATTGATTGAGCTCATCGTGAAGGTTTGAGAAAAACTCTTTTGACAGGGTGAGAACTGCTTTGGTTGCTTCTCCTCCCAGTGCTGCCAAATGAGCGACTTTGATAGTTGTCAGAAATACACGTGTCCACTTTTGACCACTTGTGAGGTGTGACTTCACTCCGTCAATCACTTTGGAGATGGAAGAGTTGAGCTTGTGCTGCCAACTGAGGTCTGCATAGAATGGCTGTAATGCAGTGTTGCTTAATTCTCTGAAAATAGACAGAAGTTCACTCCGTCTTTCCTTGTCCTCTATGAGATCAGAAAGTTGTTCTTTATCCTTAAGATGTGAGAGAATAATGGAGTCTACTAAAGCAGTCAGCGGCTCTTTTTCCATGTTGGATTTCACGTCATTTACAATTCCCTCTTTCACCTTATCCTTAATGCCATTTAGTATTTCTTGCATTACTGCATTTTCTGCTTCTCCAAATCCATACTGAAGGGCTTCTTCTACCAATTTCTTTGTTGTGCACTTCACTGCATTTTTAACATTTGTCCTTGCAACAGTACTAATGGCATCTTTCGCCTGTCTGTGGAGGAACTTTGGCATTGACTTCAGGTTTGTGGCCAATTCTTTCATTGCTGTTTTACAGGCTTTGAAGCCCTTTGCAATCAATTTTCCAACTCCAAACGAAATCAGAGATACACCAATAGAAATGGCTTTTTCTATGGCCCATGATTTCCAACTGAATTCTCCTTTCACCATGGACTCGATGCCCTGGATGCAGTCTGATATTCCCTCACTGATCAGCCCCATGCCAACTTGTGCAAATATTCCAAATGTAAATGCAGTGAGCAGTGTCCCACCAATTACCTGCAGAAGTCCAAGAAAGAACACTGTCAGAGCTTCCCATGGGAAACGAGGTTTCTCCTCCACAGCGAAAACGTACTTCAGACCTTGACTGTACAGATTATCAGCCTCTGCTTGGAGATCTTCATCAGCCTTTGACACCAAGGAGAACATGGGTGATTTATTGGCTATCGCGTCCCCATCCTTGTCATTTATCTCCTCCAGCTTTTTTATAGCTTCACTAATGTTGTCATCAAAGTACTTCAACATTTTACACTTGTTTAAAAACTGTTTTTCAAGGCTGGTTTGGTTGAGTTGACTGTTGGTTGATTGAGCAGGGGACAGTTTTATAATCTGCAGGCACACCATGCATTCCTCACTGAGGAACTTTAGAGACTCTTGTGCTTTTCTGAGATCATCTCTGGCCTTTGTGAGGTAATCTTCCTTTTGCTGCTTTATAGTGCAGTATGCATGACTGTAAAAAGCTATTGCTGCCCAACTTTCATCTTGTGTCATAGCTTTTTCAAAAAGCCTTGCACTGACATCCCATCGTTTTTCATCCACTGCAATATTCCCAAACTTAATATATTGATAAATACTAGAGCAAGGCGAAGTCTTACTTTGACACTGATTTCTTGCTTTAGACACATCAAGTTTTAAACTCTTTTGCAGTTCATTTCTTTTCAGCAGGTCAATATCTTCTGATTTAGTTTGCAACCAAATCCCCCAGAACTCATTCATGATGGCAACTACAGCTCTTCTTTCTTCTCCGTCTGTGTTCCTGTAAATATTCTCTAGGGTCTTGCAGTACTCTGAAAAGAGGTCCTCCCGCAAGTTCATCTCAGTGACATCCTTAATTATATCTTTAATCCTTTCGGCCGCAGTCATGTCCCTTGTTTCCTTTGCTTCCTCCAGAGAAGACACTGTCCTGAAGGACTCCTGCAGATGATCAGTGCTCATAATCACCTGTGCAGATCCAGGTTTACCTTTGCGAGCTGTTCGGCCAAATGCCTGCAGTTCCACTCTGGAATTCTCTGAGAGGAAGGAGAGGATGACAAATAATCCCCCACTGTTGTTCACCTTTTCTGAGACTTTTATGTCTGTGCCACGCCCAGCAAGGTTTGTAGCAACAATCACATCACCAGGACTCAAGACTTTATCTATTTTACTCAAACTGTCCTGGTCACTGCGGTTGTAGAGGATGATCTGACCTGGGACGATGTTTTCCAGCTCTTTGTGCAGTTCTTCAGCTTTGTTGATAGTTTCACAGATCACCAAGGCTGCTCTTCCCTCTCTGTATGAATTTGGGGAGATTTGAGTCATTACCACATCTTTAATTTCAGATTTCCACTGTTCAGCTGAAGTCTTTAGAGTTCCTTTGACCTCGAATGATTTCTTCCTGTTGAAAGTTGGTATTTTACAGGTTGAGAGATGTGGATATAGCTCTTGCAAAAACAGCATGTCTGAGTCACTTCCGAGTGTCCCTGTAGTGCCATATATTTTCCCATGGTATTTTTCAAAAAGGGAAATGTTGGAGATGTAGTTGGTCACTGTTGAGATTGTGCTCAGTTTGACTTGGTGTTTGATCTCAATGAACTGCTGTAGACCATCGCCCCACTTCTTATTGACTTCTACAATACCAGTGGATCTGAAGTCCACTGGACAGACACCGTCATTTTCTACAACATACTCCTGTCCCTCCCTCAGTCTCATGGCCAGAAAAGCATTCTGAACCCAAACTGACATTTTCTTCTCTATCAGTTTCCTCAGGAAACCAGGGATGCTGATTTTGTCTTTATCATTTGTGCATGGGGTGTACTGAATCTTCTCTAATGTTAGTTCTACTATGGCCATAAGGAGAGTGTCTTCAGAATCATAGAGAGGACAACACAAACCTTTCTCCAAAACAAGAAATTTGAGGTTTGGGACGTCCTGGTTCTTGCAGGTTCTGGCCTTAGTAAGGTGGAGCAATCCATTGTCATCCAGAGTGTATACAGTGAAACTGTAGGGAACATAGTCCTCCATTTCATGGAAAAAATCTACCATTGAATCTTGACTCACGGTTTTTAGTTTTCTGAGAAGTTCATCTTTTTCACTCTTGTAGAAATCATCTGTAAATCCTTCTGGCACTATCTTTGATTCTTCAGCAATTTGTAAAACATCCATGGGATCCTCAATTCCTTCTGTGTCGATGGAATCAAATATGGCCTCAAAGAATGAAGCCGGGGGACCCTGTATGAATGTCTGGTGTCCGGTGGACAGGAAGCCATACTGACTGACCTGGCTCCAGATCGTGGCCAGAATAATATTCAGATGCTGCATGGAGACCATGGGGCTGGAGAGGTAGGTCAGCTGTACTCCCTGATCCAGCAGCAGTGAGTCCACTTCATCAATGACGATGCACTGAAAGCCTCGGTCAGGCCTCACATCTTTCATCTCAAATATCTGACGAAGGTGATCTGCAGCGAAGGCTTCAATTGTTCCATAGACCACATCCTGCTGGTAGCACTTCTTTCTCTCTTCATCTTTGGTTTTATTTGTGTTTGTGTCAACTGTGATACCACAGTATCTGTAGAAGTCTTTCCATTCTTCTGCATCTCGTTGACACAGCACAGAGGAGCTGGACACCACATCTACTTTTTCACCCCTGAGTGCTTTCAGTGCTGCAAACATTGCTATGACACAAGACTTCCCTTCTCCAGTTCCCATCTCCAGGAGTTTCCCAGTGTCAGACAAAGCCAAGAAACACCAACTGATCATTTGAGTGGCTCTTGGCCACCACTTTCCTTTAGCATTGCACTTGTGCACAGCATTGCAAAGGACTGCCAGTATCTCCTGAAGGCTTTCCGTGTCTGTGCTGTGACTCCGAGCTTTAGCTTCCTTTATGTTTGTGTGTTTTTTAATCTTTCCAGATTCAATCAGACTTACAACAGTCTTTACTATTTTGGATGATTTATCCAATGTGTGTTCATCAATGTTTTTCATCTGTTGGATTTCATCAAAAAGACAGTCAATTTCTTTTTCTTTCTCATCTCTGATGCTTTTTTCTAAGTTTTCGATCAGATTCTTGGTTTTACATGAGTTCAAGAGCTCAATGAGACACTGGTTCTTCTCATCTGTCCACTCAGAAGACACCTGATATGTTTGTATCATATGTAACATCTTCATGCTGGAAATACAGTTGTCATCATGATGGTGGTCAGTTAAAGCTACAAGGAGGTTTAAAGCCTCCACTGGTGACCAGAGTTGTTGTGCTACGAGGTTTGACACCATCTGGAAGAGTTCTTTTGTTTGTCCCTTCGAAGCCTGGAGTTGCACTGCACAGGCAAATAAACTCTCCAAACACAATTTGCTTCCTGGAGATGTCCTGTTCTTCTCAACAGTAAACTCTTCAAGGAGATTCTCAAGAATTGTCAGAATGTAGACCTCGCTGGAAGAGAGTTCCTTTCCTGAACATTTTTGTAAGATGGTTTGGATTTTACTGTTATCTTTAAGCTTGTTGAGGTCAGAGTGGAGCACCTTGAAAAGAACCTCAATGAACCAGTGTCTCATTTCCATGTTCTCATGGTTAAAATTACCCATGAGGCTTTTCAGGAATTCTGCAGCAACCATTAAGGCTTCATGTTCCTTTAGGCCTGAGAGATCCAGATGATGTAAAGTACTGAGACAACTTTCTTCAATGATGAATCCTCGGTGAGAACGACAGTTTCCTGTCTCCATCCCCTCCAATCCAAGCTGAAAGTAATCAGAAACAAAGTCGTCTATGGTACCGTACACAATGTCTGCTTCATAGACATCCCTCTTTGTGTGTGATTCAGTTTTCTTCATGTTTGTGTTTAGAGATATTCCAAGGTGCTTGTAGAAGTTGGACCACTCCTTAGTTTGCTCATGTAATTGAACGTCAGAGCTCAGAACAATGTCCACTTTGTTTCCCAAGCAGACCTGTGTGGCTGCAAACATGGCTCTGACACATGGGTCATCTTCAGCACCAACCAGTTCTAGTGGCATGTTCTTATCATTCAGCACCAGTAAACACCACCTGAGCATCTGCTGCACTGTGGGCCACCAGCCTTTTGTGTCAGAAACTGCTTTGCAGAGCTGAGACAGAGCGTTTTGGATGTTATCTGCACTCAGGGTTGGTCCTGTAAAGGAATCTTTCATGAATGTTTTTTCTTTAGGGGCACTTTTTAAATATTCTAAGACACCAGTGGTGATGATTTTTATCTTGTTGACGACAGAGTCGTCCAAATTCCTTGATGTCTTCAATTGTTCTAGAGCTGAATCTAGACTGCTCTCATCTTGCTTTCTGAGAGTTTCTCTGAAGTCAAGTTGGGATGTCTCCAGACCAACAGAGTCCAGAGCCTGGATGACGGAGTGTCCAGAGTCATCTGTCCACTGTGGTGATATGTCATACACTTGAGCTAACATGAGCACTTCATTTATTGGAGCATCTTCTTCATATTTCTCTGACAGCCCTTTGAGCAGAGTCACTGCCTCCGCTGGTGTCCATTGGTGTGTTTTCACCAGCTTAAGAAGCATTTCTCTGGATTCTGAGTGGATCTCCTTGTCATTGAGATGTGTGAGTTTGAACAACAGCAGCTCCAAACACTGGATTTCTATCTTTAAAATGAACAGAGAGGCTTTCCCAACCACATTCTCTAGTGATGATGTGAGGATGCCGAGGAATTCAATGAGAACAAGGTCCTCCATGGAAAGGTCTCCCTCACTCCACTGTTTGGCTATAAGAGCTGCATCAGAGTCACAGCTGCCGTGGTGGTCAGTGAGGAAGTGCACCAGGTTCAGGTACAGAGCTTGAGTCAACAGGAAGTTCTCATCAACCGTGCATGCTGATTGGCTGAGGGACTCCACCAGGGACTGCAGGTGATTGGAGATGATGTTGAGGGAAAGTCCATCAGACTCCTCCAGAGACAGGGCACACAGCTCTGTGATGAAGACTTGTGTGTGCTGCAGAGTGCTGAGAGATGGAGGAGCACTGACCCATTCATCAAACAGGAGTTTGTCCAGGGCTGAAAGGATGTCGACCAGCTGTTGAGGAGTCAGCTGACTGAGGCTGAGGTCCTGAACAGGGATGCTGCATCTGGATGAAAGTGTTTCTAGAAGCTCGTCATTGTCTGATTCATAGTTTGACTCAAACTCATCCCGGTGGCTCATGAGAACACGTTGTCTGGACTCTTGTTCCTCTGAGATGTGTCTGTTCAGTCGATGCTCTTCAGCTCGATGGAGTGATTCCTCAAGTCTCTGACTCAGTTCTTCTCTTCTCTTCTCTCTGGCCCTTTGTTCCATCTCTCTTCTTCTCTCCTCCTGCCTCCTCCTCTCCTCCTCCGTCTTCCTCTCCTCTTCTCTCATTTTCATCTCTCTCATTGCTCGATGGAGTGATTGAAGTTCTTCTTGTCTCTTCTTCTCCTCGGCCTCCTTTGCCCTTTTTTCATCCTCTCTCCTTCTCATCTCTTCTCTCCTCTCCTCCTCTCTCCTTCTCTCCTCCTCTCTTCTTCTCTCCACCTCTCTTCCTCTCTCCTCCTCTTGCCTCCTCTTCTCCTCTCTCCTTCTCTCCTCTTCTTTCATTTTCACGTCTCTCATTGCTTGATGGAGTGATTCAAGTTCTTCCTGTCTCTTCTTCTCTTCGGCCTCTTTTGCCTTTTTTTCCTCCTCTCTCCTTTTCCCTTCTTCTCTCCTCTCTTCCTCTCTCGTTCTCTCCTCCTCTCTCGTTCTCTCCTCTTCTCTCTTTCTCTCCACCTCTCTTCTTCTCTCCTCGTGTCTCCTTTTCTCCTCCTCTCCCCTCCTCTCCTCTTCTTTCATTTTCATCTCTCTCATTGCTCGATGGAGTGATTCAAGTTCTTCTCTTCTCTCCTTCTCTTCCACCTCTTTTGCCTTTTTTTCCTCCTCTCTCCTTCTCTCCTCCTGTCTCTTTCTCTCCTCTTCTCTCCTCTCCTCCTCTCTTCTTCTCTCCTCCTGTCTCCTCCTCTCGTCATCTCTCCTTCTCACCTCTTCTTTTCTCTCCTCCTCTCTCCTTCTCTCCTCCTCTCTCCTTCTCTCCACCTCTCTTCCTCTCTCCTCCTCTTGCCTCCTCTCCTCCTCTCTCCTTTTCTCCTCTTCTTTCATTTTCTTCTCTCTCGTTGCTCGATGGAGTGATTCAAGTTCTTCCTGTCTCTTCTTCTCTTCAGCGTCTTTTGCCTTTTTTTCCTCCTCTCTCCTTCTCTCCTCCTGTCTCCTTCTCTCCTCTTCTCTCTTTCTCTCCTCTTCTCTCCTCCTCTCCTCTGCTCTTCTTCTCTCATCATGTCTCCTCCTCTCTTCCTCTGTCCTTCGCTCCTCCTCTCTCATTTTCTCCTCTCTCATTGCTCGATAGAGTGATTGAAGTTCTTCTTGTCTCTTCTCCTCGGCCTCTTTCGCCCTCTGTTCCTCTTCTCTTCTTTGCGCCTCCTCTCTTCTTCTCTCCTCTTCTCTCATTCTCTCTTCCTCTCTTCTTCTCTCCTCCACTCTCCTCCTGTCCTCCGCTCTCCTCCTCTCCTCCTGTCTCATCCTCTCCTCCTGTCTCCTTCTCTCCTCTTCTCTCATTTCCATTTCTCTCTTTAATCGGTAGAATGATTCAACTTCTCGTCTCCTCATCTCCTCAGCCTCTTCAGCCCTTTGTTCCTCCTCTCTCATCCTCTCCTCCTCTCTCCTTCTCTCCTCCTCTCTCCTTTTCATCTCTCTTGTTGCCCGATGGAATGATTCAAGTTCTTCTTGTCTCTTCATCTCCTCAGCCTCTTCAGCCCATTGTTCTTCCTCTCTCCTTCTCTCCTCTTCTCTCCTTTTCATCTCTCTTGTTGCCCGATGGAGTGATTCAAGTTCTTCTTGTCTCCTCCTCTCTTGAGCCACTTTCGCCCATTGTTCCTCTTGTCTCCTTCTCTCCTCTTCTCTCCTCTTCTCCTCCTCTCTCCTTCTCGCTCCTTCTCTCCTCCTCTCCTCTTCTCTCCTTTTCTTCTCTCTCAATCGAAGTTCTTCTTGTCTCCTCTTCTCTTCAGCCTCTTTCGCCCTCTGTTCCTCTTCTCTCTTTCTCTCCTCTCTTCTTTTCTTCTCTTCTCTCATTTTGTCCTCCTCTCTCCTCTTTTCTCCTTCTCTCCTCCTCCTCTCCTCTTCTGTCCTCCTCTCCCCCTCTCTCCTTCTCTCCTTATCTCCCCCTTTCTCCTTCTTTACTTCCCTCTTTCTCTCTTCTCTCCTTCTCGCCTCCTCTCCCCGTCTTTCCTCCTCTCTCCTTCTCTCCTCTTCTTTCCTCCTCTCCTCCTGTCTCCTTCTCTCCTCTTCCCTCCTCATTTGTTCTTGATCTCTCATTGGTTTGTTGAAGCAGTATTCACACTCGTATGCGTTATGGTGGCCCACTGGTCTGTAGTATTCTCCTCCATTGAAGACATATACAAATCGTCCATGGATAGTACTTTTGTGGTAATGTTCGTAGGATACGCAGGGAGGCAGTATTTTATGACATTTACAGCATTTGAGATTGTCGCCCATGTAGTACTCTGATGGTGCGTTCCCCATTTTCAATTAATTCTTCACAGACTAAGCCGTCATGTTCAAGGGCAGTCTGTGCTTTCCTGAAAGATAAAAGTTAGATAAAATGAAAAAAAAAGGATTTTTTTGGTGTGTAACACATGATAGCAGTAGCAGTCCCTCACTATTGATTTATAACATTTGGCAAGCAGATGTACCCATGAACCGCTAAAAGACTTAATTCTACTACCTGAAGCAAATCCTCCATTCAATGAATCAATTGCAAAAATCCACACCAGTTACACACCTTTTTACTGTAACATAACTGTAAATACACTGAGTACTGAAGGATGCAAAATTTAGTCAGTATGGCGACTCCTCCAGTGATTGTACCGGACTCTTTGTCTAATATTAAATTTGTTAGACGATCTTGAACATTTAAGTGTGACAAATCGAAAAAACTATAAGAAATCAGGAAGGCGAAAAATACTTTTTCACGGCACTGTATGCAGGTGGGGATTTTTGGGTCCAGTGCATCAGTTCCCTAGCCTGACAAGCCAGACTATATCATAACATGTCTAGTCTGGCAACGACCGGTGAACCTCGGCTCAATCCAGCCTGGTGAATGTCAGTAAACGACCTTGGACTGCCATCTAGTGGCCAGTCTTGTGTGCATCTCTATCACCTCATCTATTTTAAACCTTTGTTTGGGTTCTTTTATAGTTATTGTTTCCTTCTGGACACTGTATCGTAATTATGTCGATTGGCTGCAGTCTGTTTATAGTTTGTTCTGTTGTTGTCGGGTTACTAAGAGGCAGATTGTTCTCCAGACGGCACCTTCGACATAATTAGCTCCCCACCCTAGGTAGTAAACGAGCTATGTGCATCTCAATTTCTGTGTTATTATTTTAATCCTTTGAATGTTCTGGATTTATTTTATCTCTTGAGTAATGCTACTCACACTTTGACACTTAATTGTTGAGTTTTAACAATGATTGTTAACTACACTGTGTAATAAATGTATTTTTATTTTTCTACTGAATGGGCATTGCATTGATGGATTGGAATCTGAATCTGAATATTGTGCACAGTAAAGTTTTCAGGGTTGTTTTTATAACCTGTATTAGTTGGGAAATTGTAAATGAAATGTTTGGCTCGTGTATTTAATCTAGTCTCTTTTTTTTCTATAGTTGCTAAGGTGCAAAGACAGAGAATAAAATTTAAGCACCCTTCCATACTGGACTCCTTCCAGATTGTTTAGACTAGGATTGTTATTATTACCCACATCACATTGTTGCCAGTGTAAATCTGAGGAAGGTCATTTAGTTTATGTTTTATGGCCCTGTGACAAAGTCCAACAATTATGGACCAATATAGTTAGATAGTGGAGATATACAAGTTCTGAATACCTGTGCTGCTGCTTCTTATTTTTGTTTTGTTTTGTGTATACAAGTATAAATGTAGGTGAATAGGTAGACATGTGTATTTGAACATGCAGGTGTATACTCCACAATTTAGTTTATATTTATTTTATTTTACTTTATTTTATTTATTTATTTATTTATTGTATTAACCTTACCTAAAATAAATTTCTGTCTATTTGTTTATTTGGTTATACTTTACTTGAAGGTATCGTCATAACAGTGACATGACACCATCATGAACATGTCATAAACATTATGTCAATGTCATAACGTTATTATTAAGTGTCATTGGGTTTTTGTAGGGTTAGGGTTAACTGAATGACACTTAATGACAACGTTATGACATTGACATAATGTTTATGACATGTTCATGATGGTGTCATGTCACTCTTATGACAGTGTCATGTCACTCTTATGACGATACCTTCAAGTAAAGTGTTACAGTTTATTTCTACTTAATGTTATTTTTTATTTTATCTTTTTTTTTTTATCTTCACAGCTTGTGTGCTGTAATTCCTACAGTAGGCTATAGACAGGTCTGCTATACATGAAGGAGCACAACGTTAAATATTAACAACCACAACCTCTGGACTATTATTGGACTTGCAGTCTGTAAAATAAAGCTATCTCTGGGTTCCAGTTTTTGCCCTCTGGCATTCCTCATATAAAACGTAACCGGTACAAGCACTCCTTCCTCTCTACTATTTCCCTTTGAATTCAGGACAGTGCAGGAGGATCAGATATCAGAAATCCTGTGATTGTCATTGTATGGGCATTCAACAAAATTACAGGTGCTTCTTTTCATGTGATGATGATGATGACGGTAGTAATCGATAACATACGGTACTGATTGCACGTTTCCTATCTTGTCTTGTCCTGACATATGCTCAGCTGACAGTAACAGTTTCCTCACCGCTCCCATCCGATCCTTCCTCCCTCACATTCCGAGGACGGGAGAAAGTGTCCTGGAAATTCTATGAGTTTTTCTACTCTTCATTATTCCCGAGCTGAACATAGCCTATGCAAATAAAAGCTGAAAACAATAACTAGTGCGGGAAAAAATAGACTTGCGAAAACAACGAAACTAAAACTCCTGTGAGCACAGCTGACCACGACCACAGTCACAGTGCTCTAGAACAGCCGTCTGTCTGTATGAAGCGGTAAATGCTGTGAGTTATTAACAAGACGAAGCAGAGTTATCATTGGGGAACTGCATGGGAAAGAACTGTGAAGCTCAGTCAGGTTAAGTTGTGTTGGTTTTGGGTTTGAAGCAGTAGCCAATGGCCGGAGTGGGAGGGATTACTGCTCCGTGTTACTGACCCACAACCCCGTGTCCTACTTAGACTAATCAACGAGTCATTTCTACTGTATTCTACTGTATTTTCGGCTTGAACCCGGCAAAAAAACAAAAACAAAATGCTGATGTGTAGGCTGTTATAATTAAGAAAGAGGAATTACAAAGTAATTTAATTAGTTTATCAATACACCAGACTTCATAACATTAACATGGAACCATATCTTTCTTCTGCTGCTCTAGTCTATCCTTCAACATCACATGAAATCAGCTACTTACCAGTGACCAGCGAGGGAAGAGGAACTGTCTGAGTTTACACTGTAGCTGCTTTATATAAGTCTGCACACACAGACACACACACACACACACACACACACACACACACACACACACACACACACACACACACACAGAAACACACACACACACAGAAACACACACACACACACACACACATAGACACACACACAGTTCCCAGAAATGTCTCCCTTGAAACCTGAAAGTGAAAGTAAACTTTCCTCCCATTCTGATGAGTATGTTACTGTTATCTCCCACAGAGTAACATAAGTCTATCCACCGTCCCACTACTCACAATGTATCTTTATTTATTATTTATTTGTATATTTATTTTTAATTGATTAAGAAATTGATAACGATCAGTCCAATGTCTGTATAGGTTTTTAGTTTTGATGCACTCTTCCTCCATATTAGATTATATTGGACTATATATTTACTTTATCGATCCCACACTCTGATGTCACAGCAGCAGGTTCATAACACATAGTACAAACAGTAAGGATATATCATTTATAAGGACGATGGAGGTGACTGTGCTATGGGGAACCGGCGGCACCCATCAGTTAAGGAGAGACAGGTTAACACAGTTTAGATAAGTAAAGATTATTCAGATACTTTTTCAGCTTTGAATAAGGAAAGAGTCAAATAGTCCAAACTGAGCTCAAGTCACAATAACAAGATGAATTCATGGTAACATAGTGACCAACCGACTTTGCAGCATTATGAACTGTTTTAGTGTCTCTCAGATCGTTGTTTTGGTTTGGACAGCTGCATTACTGTAAGGAGGTGATGTTGCTGTGAATCTGAATGTGGACAAGTTAGGAGGAGCTGGAGGTGTTGCTGGTTTCCTGTACGGCCTCAAATACCAGTCTCAAGATTTGATGGATTTTTAAAAAAGAGGTTGATGAACCTGCTGATGAAAGCTAATGAATGCCTGTCTCAGTCATGTGACCAGGTGTACATGCTGATTAAATCCTTTCCCATTGCTGACAAAGCCTGAGGTCTTGGTGTGTTCTGTTCTCTCGATTGATTGACACTGTGAACTCCATATTTGGAAGTGCTTGTGACTTGTGTGCTTGTGGTTCACTGGTTCCTGAGGAAATACACAAGTCGTTTTCGTGGCTTGTTCCCTTGACTTCAGGAAGTGAAGTTCCTCAGTAAAGTTCACAGAAACAATCTACATTCTTACATACTGTAAACCTTTCAAAAAGTGTCACTGTTACTTTGGTTTGTGGCAGCGATGCCGAGACGCCCGGGATTCATTCATTGGAAATTCGGACCCTAAACTTAACATGCACGTGTATTTTTTTCACAAATCCTGCCCTGAGTTCCTTTAAAGGGATAGTTAAACATTTTGTCAAACTGGCCCATTGCCATAATCCCTATAGTCATAGCAGTAGGTTCGTTACCTTTAATTGTCGGTGCAAGCTGTTTTTAGAACGGCGGAGCAGAGCCGTGAGCTGCTCAGAGCTACACTACGGAGGCTCATGGGATTTCTTGGTTTCCCTCATCAAACTCATCAAATACACAATCCAACAACTCCACAACGCTCTGGTGGACAAGTTGTGACCTGCACATTCACCACGCTATGAGATAATAACACAACGTTACCAGACAGAGTTGTTTTAGAGGGAAATGCAGAGACTGCTTGATGAAAAACTGTCCCTGAAGGCAACGCGCATCAGAGGTTTTGCATGAATTCACCTCTACCTCCTTTCACTGTTGTAATTATGAATTATTGAGTCTAGATGGTTTGATCCATTTAAAACCGAATGAACAACACAAAGAAAAGACAAACAATAAACACAACAACAACAACAACAACAACAACACATAGGCCAGTGTCATGCTCAGTTACAGTAACAGTGGCAGTGCAGGAACAGTAGAAGTTCTCCAGTTTGGCCACCAGAGGGCAGCAGCACAGAGCAGATGGAGCTGACACCAGTCAACTACTTCAGGTTTACAGTAAAAACAGGATTGATGAAAATATAAAATATCTTATACGTTCACGTCTGGTTTCAAATCAAGTGTTTTTACTTACACTTTTTTTTCATCTGGTTAACAATCAGTCATTAAAGCTTTTATTCATTTAATTTCTCATTTTAATAACATAAAAAAGAAACACAAACTGAAGTAAGTTATCATCTGTTTACATCACTGAACAGATGTAATTGCTGTTACAATTTCAATTACAATGTTTACACGTCACATTTTAGTACCACTTCACCCATTTTGGAACCGCGGCCGAGCAGGTACTAAAAGAATAGTACCGGGTACCAGGTTCCAGGTACTTTTACATAATGGAAACGCAAAAAGGCCAAGTCGAGTCGAGTCGAGTCGGTATCATGTAGTGGAAACGCAGCTTAAGTAACTAACTCATTAACTGATTCGCTAAATATCTCACTCACTTACTAGATAACTAACACATTAACTCACTAACTAAACAACTGAGTCAATAACTAGATAACTAACTCATTAACTCACTAACTAAACAACTAAGTCAATAACTAGATAACTAACTCATTAACTCACTAACTAAACAACTAAGTCAATAACTAGATAACTAACACATTAACTCACTAACTAAACAACTAACTCATTAACTAGATAACTAACTCATTAACTCACTAACTAAACAACTAAGTCAATAACTAGATAACTAACTCATTAACTCACTAACTAAACAACTAACTCATTAACTAGATAACTAACTCATTAACTAAACAACTAAGTCAATAACTACATAACTAACTCATTAACTAAACAACTGAGTCATTAACTAGATAACTAACTCATTAACTCACTAACTAAACAACTAAGTCAATAACTACATAACTAACTCATTAACTCACTAACTAAACAACTAAGTCAATAACTAGATAACTAACTCATTAACTCACTAACTAAACAACTAAGTCAATAACTAGATAACTAACTCATTAACTCACTAACTAAACAACTAAGTCAATAACTACATAACTAACTCATTAACTCACGAACTAAACAAGTAAGTCAATAACTACATAACTAACTCATTAACTCACTAACTAAACAACTAAGTCAATAACTAGATAACTAACTCATTAACTCACTAACTAAACAACTAAGTCAATAACTAGATAACTAACTCATTAACTCACTAACTAAACAACTAAGTCAATAACTAGATAACTAACTCATTAACTCACTAACTAAACAACTAAGTCAATAACTACATAACTAACTCATTAACTCACTAACTAAACAACTAAGTCAATAACTACATAACTAACTCATTAACTCACTAACTAAACAACTAAGTCAATAACTAGATAACTAACTCATTAACTCACTAACTAAACAACTAAGTCAATAACTAGATAACTAACTCATTAACTCACTAACTAAACAACTAAGTCAATAACTACATAACTAACTCATTAACTCACTAACTAAACAACTAAGTCAATAACTAGATAACTTTGTTGGCTTCATTGTAAGGTAAGGTAAAGGTACTTTATTAGTCACATATACAGCTAGTACAGTGAAATTCTTTCTCTGCATTTAACCCATCCCTGAGGAGCAGTGGGCAGCCGCGGTGCAGCGCCCGGGGACCAACTCCAGATTATGAGCCAGTGCCTTTGGTCAGGGGCACTGACTGGAGGATTAACCTAGCCGACATGTTTTTAGTGGTGGGGGAAACCGGAGCACCCGGAGCAAAGTAAACAAATGCACATGGCCAGACGGAGCAGCAGCAAAACAGCGGAAACGCGAGCAGACTTGCATAGTTTGTTCATTCTAAAACATTTATTTATTGAAATGTGGTGATATCTGATGATGACCCACGGCCGCTGGTGACGACTCTCTGACCAATCAGCCGTCCGCAATGTTTACACGTCACATTTTAGTACCACTTCACCCATTTTGGAACCGCGGCCGAGCAGGTACTAAAAGAATAGTACCGGGTACCAGGTTCCAGGTACTTTTACATAATGGAAACGCAAAAAGGCCGAGTCGAGTCGAGTCGAGTCGGTATCATGTAGTGGAAACGCAGCTTAAGTAACTAACTCATTAACTGATTCGCTAAATATCTCACTCACTTACTAGATAACTAACACATTAACTCACTAACTAAACAACTGAGTCAATAACTAGATAACTAACACATTAACTCACTAACTAAACAACTGAGTCAATAACTAGATAACTAACTCATTAACTCACTAACTAAACAACTAAGTCAATAACTAGATAACTAACACATTAACTCACTAACTAAACAACTGAGTCAATAACTAGATAACTAACTCATTAACTCACTAACTAAACAACTAAGTCAATAACTAGATAACTAACTCATTAACTAAACAACTAAGTCAATAACTAGATAACTAACTCATTAACTCACTAACTAAACAACTAAGTCAATAACTAGATAACTAACACATTAACTCACTAACTAAACAACTAACTCATTAACTAGATAACTAACTAATTAACTCATTAACTAAACAACTAAGTCAATAACTACATAACTAACTCATTAACTCACTAACTAAACAACTAACTCATTAACTAGATAACTAACTCATTAACTCACTAACTAAACAACTAAGTCAATAACTAGATAACTAACTCATTAACTCACTAACTAAACAACTAAGTCAATAACTAGATAACTAACTCATTAACTCACTAACTAAACAACTAACTCATTAACTAGATAACTAACTCATTAACTCATTAACTAAACAACTAACTCATTAACTAGATAACTAACTCATTAACTCATTAACTAAACAACTGAGTCAATAACTAGATAACCAACTCATTAACTCATTAACTAAACAACTAAGTCAATAACTAGATAACTAACTCATTAACTCATTAAGTAAACAACTAACTCATTAACTAGATAACTAACTCATTAACTCATTAACTAAACAACTAACTCATTAACTAGATAACTAACTCATTAACTCATTAACTAAACAACTAACTCATTAACTAGATAACTAACTCATTAACTCACTAACTAAACAACTAAGTAATTAACTAGATAACTAACTCATTAACTCACTAACTAAACAACTAAGTAATTAACTAGATAACTAACTCATTAACTCACTAACTAAACAACTAAGTAATTAACTAGATAACTAACACATTAACTCACTAACTAGCCAAACTAACTCACTCACTAAACTGACTTGTGAACTAACTGAAGTGAAATATTTTAGTAAATTATGAAGATTAAAAATGAAAAAGAAAACAAACACTGACAAGAGACGAGAGCTGCACATGGTGACACACATACACACTCCCTAATGAGGCTTTGTGTGTGTGTGTGTGTGTGTGTGTGTGTGTGTGTGTGTGTGTGTACATGCATATAAAAGGGGTAATGGGGGGGGTTCAAGCCTGTTAACACACCAGCTGTTGCTAGGCGAGCCCCTGGTTGCCAGGGCGATGTATAGACCCCTGACGGTCTGGAGAGTCAGGAGGGTGTGTGTGTGTGTGTGTGTGTGTGTGTGTGTGGTATTTCTATAGGGAATTGGTGTGAAGGTAACACAATGGGAGTGGGTGTGGTGGAGTGTGTGTGTGTCGGGGGTCAACCATCTGCATGAGTGTGTTGTTTTTCAAATTTAAGTAGATTTCATTTAAATCTTTTATTGTTTTTTTTATTTAATTATCTATCTATCTATCTATCTATCTATCTATCTATCTATCTATCTATCTATCTATCTATCTATTATTAGTATTCAATAACAAATAAACAATATTCCAATCAGGTATAAATAATGGTGCAAGTTACAGTGAGATGTTAAAGAGTCTATCTATCTATCTATCTATCTATCTATCTATCTATCTATCTATCTATCTATCTATCTATCTATCTATCTATCTATCTATCTATCTATCTATCTATCTATCTATCTATCTAGTTCTATCTATATATCTGTCTGTCTAGTTCTATCTATCTATCGTTCTATCTATCTATCTCTATCGTTCTTTCTTTCTTTCTATCTATCAATCGTTCTATCTATCTGTCTGTCTATCTATCTATCGTTCTTTCTTTCTTTCTATCTATCTATCATTCTATCTGTCTGTCTGTCTGTCTGTCTGTCTGTCTGTCTGTCTGTCTGTCTGTCTATCTGTCTATCTATCTATCTATCTATCTATCTATCTATCTATCTATCTATCTATCTATCTATCTATCTATCTATCGTTTCCTAACTTTGCGTCCAATTAAAATCCCATGGGGCGGTCGGTGTTTGACTTCCACTCAGTTTCAGTCAGTATCTGTGACCACTTCCTCTCCGGCTCCATGTTTTCAGCAGAAACACGACGTTGTTAGTAAAGTCTGGTCCAGCTGTCGTCATGGTGAAGTGAAGGTTTATGAACGAGTGAAGTTTCCAACACGGGTCCATGAGTTCAGCTCAGTGACGCCCCCCGCTGGTCAGAGAGGGGAGGAAGACAGAGAGACGCCTTCAAGGAAACAATGAATGGACTGATGAATAATAAACTGCACAAGTTACTGTAATCAGAAGCAATAAAGAGTTTTACATGTTGAAGAACTTTTTTAACAAGTAGAACTCATTAAACTGCAGCCATTTGATTACATTTTAAAAGTCCAGAGTTGTGTCGACGTCCTGTTGACTGCTTTACAGTGAACACAGTTTCCCCCTGCTGCCAGTCTTTATGCTAGCCGGCTTTTGTCCTTGCATCTCTTTACGTAATGTAACATCTCCTCCACAGTCCAGCCTTTGAATTGAATTGAATTGAATTGAATTGAAATTTGTTTATTTCGGTCATACAACACCAACATCAAAATCAACCATTCTGTGTGAACAGTTTAGCCAACACATATTATACACAATTGCAACCATACACACACACAAAAAAAAAGAATATATCATACAGTGACCGAAAAGGGAATAGGCTGAAGCCCAAGGCTTATATTTGCCTATCCTTTACACTCTATGAAGTTAAATTACCTAGATGTCAACAGTCCAAAATAATAAAATGGTAAATGGTCTTGTATTTATATAGCGCTTTACTATACCTGAACGATACCCAAAGCGCTTTACAGTACATCAAATTCACCCATTCACACACACATTCACACACTGATGGTGGTAGCTGCCATGCAAGGCGCTGACCACGACCCATCAGGAGCAAGGTGGGTAAGGTGTCTTGCCCAAGGACACTACGGCAGCAACCGGGACAGAGCGGGATTCGAACCGCCAACCCTCTGATCATTGGACGAGCCGCTCTACCACCTGAGCCACTGCCGCCCCGATGAAAGTAATCATTACTGTATTTTATAATTTTTCATTATTTTACATTTCAAGGCTTTCTTAAAACTCAACAAAGAACTACATGTCTTCAACTCATCATTGAGCTTATTCCACATTTTAACTCCTGAGACTGAAACACATCTGTATTTTATATTAGTTCTCACTTTACACATTTCAAAAATCAATAACCCTCTTAAATGATAGTTTCCTTTTCTTAATTTAAATAACTGAAGGATACAAGCTGGAAGGCTGTTGTTCTTTACTCGAAAAATGATTTCCATTGTCTTTAGGAACACAATATCTGAACATTTTAATGCATTAGATCTTATAAATAGTGGGTTGGTAGGTTCACAAAAGGTTCACAAAAGCCTGAAAATAAAATAAGAAGAACTTCTCTAACGTTTCCTCCGCTTAAGGTGTCCCTTAAAGTCACTTCAGCTGTTGCACAAAAAGGCCTTAGAGACCAAAGTGAGGGAGGAACTGAAACTCAAAGGGACCTCCCACTCTGTCAACTGTGACACGATGCATAAATCAACAGAATCAAGCAATTTCAAATAATCAGAGTAATTTTACGTCTGTATGTTCACTGTGAAGTCCCTCAGCTAAGGAGGAATCAAACCTTCAATCTTTATGTAACCAGTGTCTGTAAATAAATAAATGTGCTCAACATAAAGAAAAGTACTCATCAAAACCTAGCTGCATGTAGTTATGTGATCAATATCATGTGTAGGCTACCCACACCCTCCCTAACTTTGCATTTTAGGTAAGAAACTACTCATTTGGAACAAGTCTAAATTTTGATTAGTACTGATACCTGATGAAGTTTGAATTAGGGAACTTGTATAAAACGATAAAACGTTCTTCATTCAGCCATGAGGGATGAGTTCTATTTGTTCATACTGAACCATAGGAAGATGCTTCAGTGTTGGAACATGCACAATAAACTCACATAGATGCGTATTTTGTGGTGTGGTCTCAGTTTTTAGTTACTGGTAGTGGTAGTACAGGTTGTAGCCTAATTGCATTTGACATCCAATAATGAATTCTGTGATATAGTTTGAGAAGTTTAAGGCAGTGGTTCTCAAACTTTTTTACATCAAGGACCCTAAATTGACACAAATCAGACCACGGACCCCCATTGGACAAAATTTTGAAACACCAAAAATACACAAATATTTGTTTGTGACTGAAGAAGAACGTTACTTTTTTAGTCAGTGTACGTTCAAATTAGGGCCAATGGTGTGAATTTTTGGAAATATTGTAGAGAAATGTCTACAAAAACTTTTAATCATTTCTCGAAAAAAGTGGTAAACCCCCCCCCCAAAAAAAGGTTTTAAAAAATTCTCAAAAAAACGTGGTAAAATATATAAATTTCTAAATAAATATGTAATAAAAATAAAAAGGTGGTAAAATTTTTCAAAAAAAGAAAAAAGTTAAAAAATTCTAGAAAAAAGTGGTAAAAAAGTGGTCAAAGAATTTAACCTGTGTGCTATATTGTTTTGTTTTTTTATGTGTTCTACCAAGGGACTGCAGATGCAAATTAGCTCAGAGCTAACTAACATGGTCGCTCTACAAAAAATGTATATATTTATAAAATATTTTATAGTAATATTCAAAGCAATATTATTCTTGTTCTTGTTATTATGGTTTTTGCTGTTGTGGTGCATAAAGTAATTTTCAAAAGGTTCATATCAGCGAAAGAGAACACTTATCCTATAAATAAGAGCATAGTGTCTGTTGTTTCTTGAACGTACTTGCTAATGACCATGTTGGGTTTAGTTTTTTATTTGGTTTATTTCACATATTCAAATGAGACGTTCACAGAACGTTACGTTGCTGCAGTTTTCTCTCCACACTTATGAACCGGTCTGCTTCCGGTGGTCCTGCTCCTCCTGGCGGTCCTGCTCCACCTGGCGGTCCTGCTCCACCTGGCGGTCCTGCTCCACCTGGCGGTGACACTCTACTCTCCCCGGAGGAAGTGTCGGCAGAACTGAGGAGACTGCGTCCTGGCAAGTCGGCTGGCCCTGATGGTGTTTCAGCTAGACTCCTTAAGGACTGTGCTGCCCAGCTGGCTCTGCCTCTCCGTACCATCTTCAACCTGAGCCTGCAGTCATGTAGGATCCCTCTTCTCTGGAAGACCTCGTGCCTGGTGCCGGTTCCCAAAGTGGCGAGGCCAGCAGGAATCAGTGACTACAGACCAGTAGCCCTGACTTCTCATATTATGAAGACTCTGGAGAGACTACTACTTCACCACCTTCGACCTCAAGTACAGCATTCTGTGGACCCCCTGCAGTTTGCATACCGGGAGAACATTGGGGTGGACGATGCAATCATCTACATGTTGCATCGGATTTACTCTTACCTGGATGAACCTGGGCGATATGTGAGACTGCTGTTTCTAGACTTTTCCAGTGCCTTTGACACAATTCAACCTAGTATTCTGAGAGGAAAGCTGGAGAAGATGGGTGTAGATCCAACCATCATCTTGTGGGTCTATAACTATCTTACAGAGCGGCCACAGTATGTGAGGCTGGGGAATTGCCTGTCAGACACAGTGGTGAGCAGTGTAGGAGTACCACAAGGTACTGTGCTCTCACCTTACCTCTTCACACTTTAGACTGCAGACTTCACATCTACATCTGAATCTTGCCATGTTCAGAAGTACTCTGACGACACGGCCATAGTGGCATGTGTGAAGAAGGGACAGGAAGATGAATACAGGGACCTGGTGGGGGCGTTCACAGTCTGGTGCAACAAGAACAACTTGTTGCTTAATACATCAAAGACCAAAGAAATGATTATTGACTTTGGCAGGTCCAAAAGATCCTTACGGCCTGTGACTGTGGATGGGGTGGACATTGAGAGGGTTCAGTCATACAAGTACCTTGGAGTACACCTTGATGACAGGCTGGACTGGTCCGTACACACAAATGATGTGTACAAAAAGACACAATGCAGGCTCTTCTTTTTAAGAAGACTCAGGTCTTTTGATGTCTGTAATGTAATGCTGCGTATGTTTTATCAGTCTGTCATTGCAAGTGTTACATTCTTTGCTATTGTCTGCTGGGGTAACAACATCAAGGTCAGGGACAGGAACAGACTAGACAGGCTCATCAAAAAATGTAGCTCTGTGATGGGGGAGGGAGCGGAGCTGGTAGAGGCTGTGGTTAAGTGGAGGATGGGGTGTAAGTTGAAGACCATCCTGGGTGACCCCCAACACCCTCTACACAAAACCCTCTCAGGTCAGAGGAGCAGCCGCAGCAAAAGGCTCATCTCCCTGACCTGCAGAACTGAAAGATTTAAGAGATCATTTGTTCCTGCTGCAATCGTTTTATATAACACTTGTTAAAATGTTTTTTGTGTTCATCTTTTTTGTCATTGTTGTGTGAGCTACTGGACTAACTTGAATTTCCCTGCTAGGGATGAATAAAGTATTCTCTATTCTATTCTATTCTATTCTAACTCAAGTCTTTTTAAAACTGAGCCGTCGCCTTTAAAAAACCTGATCTCACTGTGATCAATAACTTGTTTTTTTTTTATTGATTAGTTCCAGTTTGATGTTGATAGAAGGAAACAAGCTGAGTGTGGACACAAGGGGGCAGCGAAGCACCACAAACAGCTACAGAGGCTAATTATCATCAGCTGTGGTCTAATGATTTACTGTATCTAAAGATCAACGACTCTGACACAAATGAACATAAACTTCATTAATTCATAAAAACATAAACACATTCGTTATTTTAAAACCTTTTGGTGAAAACTGTGGTTGGTTTGTTTGTTATGTAATAAAGTTGTGTGATTACTGTAGAAAAAAAGGAAGAAGAAAGGGCAGGTTGGTATTTGCCCTCGGGGACGATACAGTTACAATATGACATTTACTGTCTATTAGTCACAGTTGTATTACAGTAGTTTTAACTGTTGCGTGTTTGTGTTACCTGATTATCCTGTTCTGGTGTGGAGGAGGAGGAGGAGGAGGGGGCGGGGCCTGAACCATTTACTAAAAACCTGTTAGTATAATAATAATGATTTATCAGAGTATTAATGTGTATCTCTGACCTCTGACCCCAGGTTTCTATAGCAACACACCTTTAATCTTTGTTTATTGATGTTTTACTTTCTTCTTTTCAGCTCATTTACAGTAACGCCTTTGAGTGTGTGAACGCTGATCCCAGGTCAGGTTGACGACGTACAGGTGACATGAGGTGAGAGGTCGTTTATCCTGTTGGATGACTGAGTAGAATACAAAAATGTACTCACGGTGTTTGTGAAAATGTCACAAAATATTAAAACATGTTATGAAATATTAATGTTTGTTTTGGTTTTTCTTCATGTCTGGTTTATTTGCCTGGAAACCTTCATTTTGCAAAACAAAACAAAAGTTCTCTTAACACCAAAGATTCAAAATCTAAAGTAAAATTAACTGTAAAACAATTAATTTTAAAAACAAATTAAAATCTAGATTCATACTTTAATGGACTAAAAACTAGATTCTTGACTAAATTAACTCGCCTATTCTTTGATTAAAATACCAAATTCTTAAGATTAGACTAATTAGATTCAAGTTAGATTTTTTTTGCTCTGCTCTTATGATGTGTTTAATTTCAAGCGTATGTATGACACCACTGTGATGGGCAGTTGCAATTTCATTGTAATTTACGTAATGCAGTGACAATATAGTCTGATTTGTATGTTACAGTAACTTTGAACAGTGAACTTATATAGAAATGTAACTATATAACTTCTAAGTGAATACTTACAAAAAGCTACTCACACCTGTTTGTAAAAATGCCAAGAAATATTAAAACATGTTAATGTTTGTTTTGGTTTTTCTTCATGTCTGGTTTATTTGCCTGGATTTTATAAACAATTGTATAATTTAGTTTGTTACGACGTTCGTTTTGCAAAATAAATAAATGAAACAAAAAAATGTGTTAAAGAACTAAAATCATCTCAACACCAAAGATTCAAAGTCTAAAAACAAATTCAAATCTAAATCCATATTGTTTTATACTTTAATGGACTAAAAACTAGATTCTTGATCTAATTAACTCATTTTTCTTTGATTAAAATACCAATTTCTAAAGATTAGATTCATTACCATCAAGAATACCAGAAAAGTCAGATTTGTATGTAACTTTTAACAGTGAACTTCTACAGAAATGTAACTATAAATTGTGTAAAAAAGTGCATACTTTAAAAAAAAAGTCTAAATATATACTGGTATGACGTCACTGGCTCCTCCCACATTGAGAGAGAGAGGGCGAGCGAGGCAAGAAACAAGCAGAGATACAAAGTACAGGAAATATTAAAACATTTTATGAAATATTGATGTTTGTTTTGGTTTTTCTTCATGTCTGGTTTATTTGCCTGGATTTTTTATAAACAATTGTATTATTTTGTTTGTTGCCATCATTTTGCAAAATAAAAAAAAGTGTTAAAGAACTAAAATTCTCTCAAATTAAATTAACTGTAAAACAATTAATTTAAAAAACAAATTCAAATCTAAATCCATATTGTTTTATACTTTAATGGACTAAAAACTAGATTCTTGACCAAATTAACTTATTTTTCTTTGATTAAAATACCAATTTCTAAAAGACTAGATTAATTACCATCAAGAATACCAGAAAAGTCATGATTTGTATGTAACTTTTAACAGTGAACTTATATGGAAATGTGACTATAAAGTGTAAAAAATGTCTAAATATATACTGATATGATGTCACATGTCACTGGCTCCTCCCACATAGAGAGAGAGAGAGAGAGAGAGAGGGCGAGCGAGGCAAGAAACAAGCAGAGATAACAAAAGTACAACTCACAAAATAAAAGTCCGGTTTATTGTCAAACAACAAACTTCGCACATACATCAAAACAGGCCGTCATAAAACAAAACAAAACAAAAAAAAGTCGCCGACAAAAACAAAAGAAAAAGGAAAAAGAAAAGAGGCTCTTTTCTTTGGCCTTAACCCTCCCATACAAACAAACTAGTTATGGTACAGCTAAAGTACATACATTAAATTTACTGGAATGCTCTGAGTTCAACGGCTTAAGAGGTTTTTGTCTTTCGTGTTTGTGTTTTATTTTTACATGTTTTTTTTTTTTCCTAGTATCTGTCGAGATATCGTAACATGGTAACCATAGCAACCACAGTAACCAAGTAAAACCTTTTTCGTTAAAGAAGCACCGATTTTGGTCTGACGAGATCGATCGCTGCCGAGAGAGAAACTGACCCCCCCCCTCCCTCCTCCTCCTCCTCCTCCTAACAATATGTACAAAAATATAAAATGTAAATAAAAATACAAACAAATTCTCCTTTCGTGTTGTTGTTGTTGTTGAAGCCTGATTTCTGCGTCGATGCGGCGGCGGCGGTTGGTTCCTCTAGAAAATTTGTTTTGCAGTTTTGAGGGGAGATGGATCGGTGGACGTGGTGATGTTTGTTGAACTCTACTTGCTAATGACCATGTTGGATTTTTTTTTTTTTTTACGTTTGTTTTGTTTATTATTATTTTTTTCCTTTATATCAATCAACCAATCAATCAATCATCCAATCAATCAATCAATCAATCAATCAATCGGTCCTCCCGCCCCTCCACCCGCGGCACTGGAAAAACAGCCGGAGGTGAAGAATCAGGAAGTGGTTCAGCAGGATGTCGCGGCGGGAAAACGCATCAATCGTCGTCGTCGGTTTTCTGCTTCTTGGTTTCGACGTCGTCCTGAAACAAGAAGATGAAGATGAAGAAGAGGAGTGAGTGAGTGAGTGAGTGAGTGAGTGAGTGAGTGAGTGAGTGAGCGATTTGGTCGAGGAGTCAGTGCGTCCTGATTGGTCGGTCGACTGTAAAAGAGAGTAACGACACCACCATTGACTCCCGTGGTAAGGGTTTAAGGGTTTAAGGGTTTAAGGGTTTAAGGGTTTAAGGGTTTAAGGGTTTTGTG
Organism: Trachurus japonicus; assembly: GCF_045865225.1. Taxonomy (NCBI): domain Eukaryota; kingdom Metazoa; phylum Chordata; class Actinopteri; order Carangiformes; family Carangidae; genus Trachurus; species Trachurus japonicus. Next base: position 3,636,094 of record NC_140923.1, read on the forward strand.
CCCCTAGTGGCAGGATATGGGTATTGCAAAAGCGCCCAGAAAACCCATTCACTCCAATGTATGTGTGTTGCCCACTTGCTTGTAAATGGATGAAAACGGCCGTGTTTTTGTTTTTAGGTGTCTTGGTCATATCAGATTACACTTATAATTTGTTTATTACAAAATGTAGATTGAAACATTATCTATTTTTTTTGTGTGTTTTTTTTACTGGCCTATGTGTTAATGTTTATCTGTAAAGGATCCTCAATGATGCTATTAACGTGGGTGATCTATAAATGTCCTTAAATTATTGAAAATATGCAGAGATGTCAGTTCTTTAGTAAAACCCAGATTCCTCCACCAGGAGGCGCTGCCATTGGACCGATGCGTATCGTCGTTGTTACTCTCTGTTATTCCAGCGCTCTACTCTAGAGGCGTCGGCGTCTCCGTTTCTCACCTCGTCGTCGTCCTCGTCGTCCTCAGCCGCCCGTTTTGTGCCGCCCTCGATCTCGTCGTCGTCGTCCTCCTCGTCTTCCTCGTCACCTGCGGGATGAAGGACGATGAGCAGAGTGAGTGTTTCTGTTTCTGTTTAAATCCACTTTGTTTGTCGAGACGACGCAAAACTTTTAAATCGTCCGCCATCGTCATGGTCGTGGCCTTCGTCATCATCATCATCTACCTTCTCCGTCGTCTTCCTCGTCCTCCTCGTCCACCTCCTCGTCCTCCTCGTCGTCTACGTCCGGCTCGCCGTTCTCCTCGTTCTCCTGGGAACCACAAAGTGACGACAAGGAGTTAACAACAGAGGAAGTAGAAGTGAGCAGGATGTTGTAGGAGGAGGATGCGGTCGCCATGGTAGTGGCGGCGGTGGCGGTTGGACGTTACCTTTCCATTGGTGGCAGCATCTTTGCCGTTCTCCTTCTCCTCCACCAGCTTCTTCTCCTTCAGGTCCTGGAAGAGACAAAACAACAACAACAACAACAACGTTAATAAAACCAGATAATCAACAGAACTTTAACTTCTGACTCTAATGTGTCAACAAAATAAAACAAGAATTTTGAAAGTGGCTTTATCCACTGTTCAGATTTCGGTTCTGGAAATGTAATGCAAATTAGCGCATATTTCATTAGATATAGCAGCATTTATATATTTAAACATAAAATTTGACAAAACTTGTAAAACAAAAAATATTTGTCTTAATGTACGTGATAAACTTGGGAAGTTTCATGGTGAAATCTGTTAGTTTAAATTTTTTAACCATCAACATCAACTGTATCAATCTCTGTTGCTACTACACTCGTCTCTTTTTAACTTTATAGTCATTTCTATTTTTGATATCACTGATGTAAATTTCTATCTCTATGTTTTAGCTTTAGTCTCTCTTATTGTCTGTGTTGTGTGTCTGTTGTTGTGTTGTGTTGTGTTTTGCTATGGACCCAGAGTCTGAAATAAAGAGAGATATAATAAAAACACTTTACTTTAAATAAAAACTAATATTGCTGCTGCTGCTGCCTAATGGCCTAGTTAGAGGACTCCCAGTGCATTCTGGGAGTCCTCTCCCTGTCAGGATGAAGCCTCCTATTTAAACACCATATCGGTCTCTGCAGACCCCCCCCCCCCCTCTCTCCTCCTCCCCCCTTCCTCTCCTCCTCCTCCTCCCCCTCCATCCCCTCTAATGTGTTGTAATCTGATACTTTGATGTGGGCTCCCCGCGGGGCATTCTGGGTATTGTAGTCTTCTGCGGGCCGCCGCCGCCGCCATATGTCACGAGACACGCCCGGGAGAGGCACTGCAATACCCAGGATGCACCGCGCTCCCGTTTAAAATAACACAGGAGGGCGCAGGAGCACAGGGGGGAGGAGGGAGGAGAGGAGGGGGGGAGGAGGGAGGAGGAGAGGGGGGGGGGGTGATGGAGGAGGAGGAGGAGGAGGCGGTGAGCGCGCGACGCTGCCGCCGCTCGTTGTAACGGAGGACAATAGAAGAAGAAGAAGACGACACATGGCGGCGAGAGGAGCGGAAAAAAAAATAAAACCCCCGAGGCGGCGGGAACCGGAGCAGCGCGAGCACACACACACACACACACACACATACACATACACAAAAACACAAATACACACTCGGTCACCGACACCTCCGGGGCTTTTTCTCCGCTCCGCGCGCAGACCGGAAAACCGGCCGCCGAGCCTATTAATAGCTGCTCCGTTTCCTCGTTCTTACGCACAGACACACACACACACACACACACACACACACATAGAGGGACACACACTCACGCTGTTATTGATTAATTGCTTTACATAATCTTATCTCTTAAAGCCATTAATCTGAGCAGCAGCAGCGCGCGCTCACAGACCCGCTGTGCGTAAAAAGGCGCGTGTTGTGCGTAAAAACTCTCCACGACCTAGAAACACACAGAGGCTGAACGGTCACCCCGGATTAGAGCTGCTGCACCGGGCCCCGACTGCTGCACCGGGCCCCGGCTGCTGCTGCTGCTGCACCTCCTCCTCCTCCTCCTCCTCCTCCTCCTCCTCCTCCTCCTCCTCCTCCATATGTTCATTTGTTATAATCACTCATAGTGACTCACAGCTGCTGCTGCGGAGACCCCCACCCCTCCACCCCCAACACACACATAGACACACACCACCCCCCCCCCCCCTCCCCGCGGGGACTATTAAAGTTTTACCCGATTTGATCCAAAGTCCAACTGGATGGAAACGAACATTTAAAGAAGCAGCGATGAGGAGGAAGAGGAGGAGGAGGAGGAGGAGGAGAGACCCGGACGGACCACAAAGAGAGTGAGAGAGAGAGAGAGAGAGAGAGGGGGAAAACCAGACCAGCACCGTCACATCATCACACCTCCACAGCCCGGACACACACACACACACACACCTACACACACACACCAGAGAAGTGGAGCTACATTACAACAACAACAGAAAAAGAGAAACTTTCCCCTGAGACAGAAACACGCTCCACTACTGAAGAGAAGCGGAAGCTGCTGCTGTGTGTGTGTGTGTGTGTGTGTGTGTGTGTGTGTGTGTGTGTGTGTGTGTGTGTGTGTGTGTGTGTGTGTGTCTCCGGTAAACGGAGGCTGAATACGCGCAGCGGCGGCTCCGACCTTCTTCTTCCTTCCTGAGTCGGTAAACAAACCGAGTCGGTGCCCCCTCTTCATCATCATCACCATCACCCTCCTCTTCCTCTCCCCTCTTTCTCCCTCTCTCTCTCTCTCTTTCTCTTAAAAAAACGGAGCCACAAACAAATAACAATGAAGAAGAAGGAAGAAGCGGAGCCGCCAAAGTTGCTGTGCCATCGGTGTGATTACGCAGCGCCGCTCCGCTCCGCGCGCCGCTCCACGCTCCATTCAAACGGACCAACTTCTCCTCCGCGAGCCCCGGCGCGAGCTGCACTAAACAGCCCGTTAGTCCGGGTCCGGTGGCTCCGGTACCGGCCCCGTGCACACGGCTCTGGCCGCGGCTGCAGAGATGTGATGTGGATCAGATCAGATCAATTGTGCGAATAACTAAAAGGCGCGTCAGACGGAGCTCGGTCGGTCGGTCGGTCGGTGCTGGTCCGTGTTTGGGTTCGGACTCGGACCCGCTTGTATAAACAAAGAACCCGCGCAGAGTCAGACTGTCGGTTGGTTGGTTGGTTAGTTAGTTAGTTTCTCTCTCTCCGGACAATGAGCCGCTGCAGCCTGTTTCCGTGATGCGGTGCCGTGTTATTCTTCATCCAGCCGAGGTTTTTTACCACCGGAGCTCTGGAGGAAAAACACCGACTCTTCGTCCCTCCGCTGCCCGGCCGGAGGCTCCCTCTGCCCGGCTGAGCGCGGAGCGCAGCGACGGCGGAACGGATGTTTTTTTTTTGTTTCTTTTTCTTTTTTTTTTAAATCTAGGTTAGAGTCTGGAAAAGGTTTGTTTGTGGTGCCGAGGGGGCTCCGAGCTCCCCCCCGGTGCGTGGTGGTGGTGGTGGAGGTGTGAGGGCGGCTTACCTTGGCAGAGATATCCGAGCCGGAGTCCACTTTTGTGTCTGCCATTGTTTTGTTGTTGTTATTTTTTTTTTTTAAGTTGAATAAAAATAAAGGACGGCTGAAATGAAAGGTTGAATAAAGTAAATCCCTCTCTCTCTCTCTCTCCTCGCTGCTGCTTTGCAGGATCAATCAGTTCTTATGTTGTGCCAGTGGCCAATGCTGCTCACGGCCGAGCCTTTAATATAGGCTGCTGGGCGGAGCTCGTGGAGGAGGACGGCGGCCGCTGATTGGCTGCCGGCCCGCACAGAGGTGTTCTCCTCGCGCGTTGGAGTGGAACAATGGATAGAGTTTCTAAACCCGGACGCCACGCCCCCTCCTGTCCTGTCCTCCGCTGCTACTGTCCTCTCCTCTCTTCTCCTCTCCTCTCCTTTCTCCGCCGCTAAAACAATAATAATCCGACTCGGTTGGTCAGATAGAACCGGACAGAACCGAGTCTCGGTCCACCACCACGGACTTAACGTTTTTACACCGTGAACAGCTACGTGACGGACTGACGTACAGTGTCACAGTTTGATTGATTGATGTTCATCATCAAGCGCCGGCGACGACTCTACGGTTCGATTCCTCCCGCCCACCGCGCGCTGCACACACACAGGCACGGGCAACAAAGTCTAGATGCGGGGCAAGAGAGGAGAAGGGGGAAGAGGGGGGTATTGAGGGGTATTGGGGGGGGGGTAAATAGGTAAAATGTCGATGGTTAGTGGATTAAAAGCTTGTTACTGTCGCTCTCCTCCTTCCCGCCATATGAACTAACCAGCTCTACTATCAGTCAGATGAAAGGAGGAGGCAGGAGAGCGAGTAGCGCCGCCATCTTGGCTCCTCCGCTTTGGCCCCGCCCCCTTCTCTTCTCCTCTTCTCTCTCTCTTTCTCTCTCTCCTTCCCTTCGTCCATGTTTGAAACTCTCTCCCTCCCTCCCTCACTCACTCATCTCAGTGTGCGCACTTGACACTCCGAGTTTTTTTTTTTTTTTTACATAACAGCCCATAAATGTGTTCGCCAAGGTCGAAGCACAAATAAACACACGACGACGACGACGACAGTTCAGTTCGTTGGTTGAATTAATTAAAACACCGGTGTTGTGGTAGTGATAGTGAGTAGAGTAGATAACTACGGGGGCCGGGCAGGACACAGAGCTGGTGGCCTCATTTCCTCCGTCTCCATTGTTCGAGCGCGCAGAGAAATGCCCGCCGAGGAGGAAGAGGAGGAGGAGGAGGAGGAGGGGGGGAAGAAGCAGTGCGACATAGCTAACAGACATGCGATGAGGGAAAAAAAAGTGCCAGAAGAAACAAATCGTGTGAGGTGGTGCTCATCATCTTATGAAAACACAAATAGGGGCAAAAAACAAAAAACACGGAGCTTTGTTTTGTTTCCTTACCGCGGGGTTTTAACAACCGAGCTGAGTGGGAGCGGGAGGACAAAGCGGCAGTAAAGCGGCCGCCATTGCTCGCTCGCTCGCTGCTCGTTGAGGAAGGAGGAGGAGGAGGAGGAGGAGGAGGGAGGGAGGGGGATGGGAGCAGAGACTAGAGGACTCAGGCTGTGTGACTGTGGTCCGGTACACGGAGCAGCAGCAGCAGCAGCAACACAACCCACATCCACATTCTACTGCCATGACGCACTCGGCTGCCGATTGGCCGCAGAAGTGGAATAAACACGGCTTTGGCGCACGGCGAGCGCTGATTGGCTGCCGCGCACGTCCGTCTGTTCAAACTGAGCGCGTTGCAAAGCGTGGATCTGGATTCACGGGGATCCGGTTTTCTATCTTTTCTTTTTCTTTTCTTTTCTTTCTCTCTCGTTGTGGATGGATCGAGTTACACCGGAGTGAGTCTCTCAGGTGCCGCCATGATGTAAGAGAGAGAGAGAAAGAGAGAGATGTTCATCCCATTTTTTGTCTTTCATGTTTGTTTGTTTTGTTTTTAACATGTTTTTTTCTAGTATCTGTTAAGATATCAATATAGTGAACCGAGTAAAATCTTTTTTTTTTTAAATAAGCACCCCCCCCCCCCTCCTGCGAACAATGTAGCATTCAAAAATATAAAATTTAAATAAAACTACAAACAAATTCTCCTTTAGTGTTGTTGTAGTTGTTGAAGCCTGATTTCTGCAACAATGTGGCCGTTGGTTCCTCTAGAGAATTTGTTGGTAACACTTTATAATAGGGTAAGTAGCTACACACTATTAAAGGTGTACAGAAAAGAAAAAAGAATTTGATTCCACTATGGGTCCTAACGTTAGTGTAATAACTCATCTATCAGACGATGTAGGCCAAACTTTGTGAAAAATTCTATTTTTGATTAAATCCAGGATGAAAGTGTGGTATTTTTTTCCGCATTGGATAATGCAGACGCACGGATTATACGTCACGTTGCTCACGATTCATCAGCCACTGATATGGGATCCGTCATCCGTCAATCAAACGTCTGAGACACACACACACACACACACCGAGCTCGGTTTCGCACAAATTATTGAGTATCCCGCCTGCTCGATAACAACCAATCAAATTCGTTTTTCTTACTCGGGTAAACTCGTGGAAGGACTCGTAGAAGGAGGCGGGACGAACAGGACAAACGGCCATTTCTGAACTCCTTTAACATGTTATTTTTTTCTAGTATCTGTTGAGATATCAATATAGTCAACCAAGTAAAATCTTTTTTTTAAAGCAGAAGTAAGTGATATATTTGTGTTAATATAAGTCTTAAATAGTTATATCTTCCGACAGCAATCACTTCTATAGAGTGTTTGGACTGAATCACGGGTCTGTCAGTCACTCTGCTCTGCTCTGAGCCCAGGAGAAAACATTTATCGTATCCTACAGTTTTTATCCAATGAGGAGAGAGAACGGCATGCAGGGCTGTGTGTGCAGCCAAGGGACGCCGTGAATGTGGCGACGTAGGGACGAGGACTGTTATGGTGCGTTCAAGGAAACTCGTATTTTTCCGACCTGTGAAGTGGTACCAGTTCGATCTGGTACGAGTTCACCGGTCGGAAGTTACGAGTGGCCGTTATAGTGACTTTCACCGGTAAAACAGGTCGGAAAAACACGAGTGGGTTGCCTGGAACGCTACAAAGTCGTAAGTTGTGACTTGAAGCTGTAATTTACGATTTCAAAAGCCTGCCTGGAACGCAGCATTAGCGAAAACGACCGGACCACTTACTTCTGCTTTAAAGAAGCACCGAGAGAGAAACTGACCCCCCTTCTCTGAACAATATGTAGCCTACAAAAATATGTAAATAAAACTACACACAAATTCTCCTTTCGTGTTGTTGTTGTTATTGAAGCCTGATTTCTGCGTTGATGTGGTGGTCTCTCTAGAAAACTTGTTGTAGCTACACACTATTAAGCATCAATTAAGCATTAATAGGGATGGAACTGCAGATGGAAATTAGCTTTAGAGCTAAATCTGGCATATTTACATTTTGTATGTTCATGAATATGAAAAGTCCCGTTACAAATCAACAAATAAATGAATAAAATATACTGAATTCTTCATTTATAACATATGACAACTCATTAGTATGTAGTTTATAAATACAGTTAGTGCTTATCAATGATGAGTAAAACATTTGTAACATTTGTTGTTTATAAACTACATACTAATGAGTATTCATGTGTTACAAATGATTAATTCAGTATTTAATGCTTAATAGTGTGTAGGCTACTTATTATTAAGTGTTGCCAGTTTGTTTTGCAGTGTTGAGGGGAGATCAAGTGGGTGGATGATTTTTTTTGTTTGTTTTTTTCCTTTAAATCAATCAGTCAGCGCTCCAGCCGCTCCACCTGTGGCTCTGAAAAACAGCCAGAACCAGGAAGTGGTTCAGCAGGATGTTGTGGCGGGAAAACGCATCAATCATCTGAGAGAGAGAGAGAAAGAGAAAGAGACGTTCATCCAGTGTCATTGTTTTGGAAAAGCGAAAGCTCCACATGTTTCATTATGCTGCTGTGTGAAATATTATTTACCAGGAGTGAGGAGCCGCTGGGACACTGGAAACAAAGTGTGGAGCTGCTAGCATCATATTATTGTAAAGAGCAACTATGCAGGATTTTTACCTTAAAGGGACATGACGAATAAAAGACGCGAAATTGCAAAATATTTGCCATCCTGCACATTCACCACACTATGAGATAATAACACAACGTTACCAGACAGAGTTGTTTTAGAGGGAAATGCAGAGACTGTTGATGAAAAACTGTCCCTGAAGGCAACGTGCATCAGCGGTTTTGCATGAATTTCCCTCTAAAACAACTCTGTCTGGTAACGTTGTGTTATTATCTCATAGCGTGGTGAATGTGCAGCTCACAACTTGTCCACCAGAGCGTTGTGGAGTTGTTAGATTGTGTATTTGATGAGGGAAACCAAGAAATCCCATAATGAGCCTCCGTAGCGTAGCTCTGAGCAGCTCACGGCTCTGCTCCGCCGTTCTAAAAACATCTTGCACCGACAATTAAAGGTAACAAACCTACTGCTATGACTATAGCGATTATGGCAATGGGCCAATTTGCCAAAATGTTGAACTATCCCTTTAAGGAGAAAGCCTGAAGGCTGTATTGGTTTGAAGGAGGAAACTCTTTACTGTTAAGTGTTAAATTACCTTCAACTGGAACCAGATCAAGAAGATAAAAGACACACGAAGCTTCAGCTCTTTGTTTCTGTAGAACCTCAGATCGTCACGTTCCTATACGCCGGTCCAGTTGCCGACACGGATCTATCCGCCTCGTATAGACCAGCGCCGGCAGCCACCGAGGTTGCATCACAGCCCACCACAGCAGCAGCTGCCCTCGGGGCCTGAGAGCCAGAGGGGCCCCCGTTAAAGCCCCAGGTTCACTGTGTCAATTGGCCGGACATAATTTGATCAAGTGCAGATTTGTGGAGGAATCTGCACCATTGAAGTCCGATATCGACTACGACAGACGCTTAATCTCGTGGCCTCGTCCCGTCGAGGGGCCCCAGTGTCGAGACAAAGCTTCGTGACCGCGGTTATTTTTGGTTGCACTTGAGGCCAAAAAAACTAATATTATACATTGAGGGGCCCCCCCCTCCCCGTAATAGATTAATCTGCCCACGCTGAGTCTGTAGATGCTCAGCCGACGTTCAGCTGGCCCCCTACCGGAGTCGCAGCTTCATTCATATAGACATAGGACAGAACTTTGTCAGCTCATAACTGTTGATGTTTAAAGGGATAGTTTAACATTTTGTCAAATTGGCCCATTGCCATAATCCCTATAGTCATAGCAGTAGGTTTGTTACCTTTAATTGTCGGTGCAAGCTATTTTTAGAACGGCGGAGCAGAGCCGTGAGCTGCTCAGAGCTACGCTACGGAGGCTCATTATGGGATTTCTTGGTTTCCCTCATCAAACTCATCAAATACACAATCCAACAACTCCACAACGCTCTGGTGGACAAGTTGTGACCTGCACATTCACCACGCTATGAGATAACAACACAACGTTACCAGACAGAGTTGTTTTAGAGGGAAATTCGTGCAAAACCACTGATGCGCGTTGCCTTCAGGGACAGTTTTTCATCAACAGTCTCTGTATTTCCCTCTAAAACAACTCTGTGTGGTAACGTTGTGTTATTATCTCATAGCGTGGTGAATGTGCAGGTCACAACTTGTCCACCAGAGCGTTGTGGAGTTGGATTGTGTATTTGATGAGTTTGATGAGGGAAACCAAGAAATCCCATAATGAGCCTCCGTAGCGTAGCTCTGAGCAGCTCACAGCTCTGCTCCGCCGTTCTAAAAACAGCTTGCACCGACAATTAAAGGTAACAAACCTACTGCTATGACTATAGGGATTATGGCGATGGGCCAATTTGACCAAAAAAATGTTGAACTATCCCTTTAAACACCAGGAGGTTTTCAGGGAATCTGCATAACGACAAACAGAGAAGAGAAGAAATAGAAACAGGTAAAACAAACACTGCAGGTCAGAGCTGAAAACACACAACTCACAACTAAACGAAATAGGTCACAAAAGTATAAACACATGAACATGACGTGTGTTAGTGGTTTTATTGTAAACTAATGTGACTGTATTGATCAGTGTGTTAGACTGTGTTCATTAATATTCATAAATGCAGCTGCAGGTTTCTGTACAAACAGACTCTGCTCCTTAAATCAAAGGTAAATATTGAACTGACTGACTGGTTATTTGATCCAGACAGAAACAGAGTTCAGTTGTGTTTAAGCTGGAGTTTAAAGGGATAGTTCACCCAAAATTCAAATTTAACTCATTATCTACTCACCCTCATGTCGACTAAGGGCTGGGAGAAGTTTCAGAGTCCTCCGTCCCTTCTCTGAGTTACGGGGGGCGGTACCGCGCAGCAGTATTTGTCCATATAATGGTTGTGAATAGATACCAACTTTCTTCGTCCAAAAAGACACACCAAAAAACATCCAAATACCTCCATAGTGCTCGTCTGTAATGTCCCTCTTGTATTGAAGCCCCGACATGAGAAATTGTTCCGTCGGTCAGTGCAAACGGACACAGGAAGAGCAGTGAACCGAGACACTGGGAGCTTCCGCTACAAACAAGCTTAAAATATAGACTTATTTAAATTTTTTTGGAACAATTTCTCATGTCGGGGCTTCAATACAAGAGGGACATTACAGACGAGCAGCATGGAGGTATTTGGATGTTTTTTGGTGTGTCTTTTTGGATGAAGAAAGTTGGTATCCATTGACAACCATTATATGGACAAATACTGCTGCGGAGGACTCACAGAAATTCTCACAGCCCTTAGTCGACATGAGGGTGAGTAGATAATGAGTGAAATTTGAATTTTGGGTGAACTATCCCTTTAAGCTCCAGATCTGATCCCAGGTTTGAGTTCAGACGTGTGGACGCTGCTCAGACAAGAAAAGAAACATGTTAATACAAATGGTTTGTTTCAGTTTCCTCTGCTCAGACTGAACATCCAGCGACGAGTCCCGACCCGTCGTCGCAGCGACGCAGCGTAAACAACACGAGTCCACAGCAGCAGCAGCAGGAGGAGGAGGAGGAGGAGGAGGAGGAGGAGGAGGAGGAGTCGGCCAGTTCAAACTGAGCAGCGCTGAGGTCACAGTTTATATAGGAGTTTATGTGTCTGTGTGTGTGTGTGTGTGTGTGTGTGTGTGTGTGTGTGTGTGTAAACCCTTCAGATTTATTTTAATGTCTCATAAATCTGCTGTTTTTGTTGCTCACGACCTCATTAATGACTTCAGGTGTGGATTTAGACCAGGATGGACCTGAACGCAGCAGCTTGAACGCACAAATGATCAGTGAACGCATCATCAGGAGCGTCCGGGGCAGATGATGCATTCAAGAACATAGGCACTACACAGGTGTGTGTGTGTGTGTGTGTGTGTGTTCTTGTACATGCTACGTTGTGAGGACCGGAACGAGTTTTTAACCAACAGACTGAGGACATTTTTGGGAAGTGAGGACATTTTGGCCGGTCCTCACTTTTTCCAAGGGCTGTTTGAGGGTTAAGACATTAGGTTATAATTAGGTTTAAATTAGGTTTAGAGTAATGGTTAAGTTTAGGCATTTGTTTTGGATGGTTAAGGTTAGGGTAAGGGGCTAGGGAATACATTATGTCAATGACATGTCCTCACAAAGATATATTTACAAGGATACCGTGGAGCCCAGTTATGAAACAAAAATATGCATTTATTTACTAATTCTTTGTCTTTCAAATCAAGACTAAAAAATGCTCTGATCACAAAACATTGTTGTATTATGATACTGACCTTTTGTAATAGCTTGTAATTTGTTTTGTTTTTTTGTGGTTCATTTGTTCGTATTACTATTTGTGTATATATATGTGTATGTATATATATATTTTTTTCCTTTTTATCTATTTTAAAATCTTTTTTTTTCTCTTTTCATTCTATTTTGTATTATTTTGTTTATAATGCTTATCAAGATATACGTATTAATGTTTGCTTTGTTATTTGTGCAATTGCTTTTATAGGTGAGGTTTAAATATAAGCCCGTAATGGGGTTTCTACCTCACCCGCACATGTCTTTTTTTTTTCAATTTGTTTGCTTTTATTGTTGCTTTTATAATCGTGCAAATAAACATAAAAAGATGAAGAGAAAAGACTAAAGGATGTTTGAGCAGCTGTTTTTATTCTAAGGAAGTAAAATCTAGACTTCAGGTGTTTTCTCTGTGTGTGACCGGCCACTCATGGTGTTTGTCTGTTTGCAGGTGAGGTTTAGTCTGTGTAGAACAGGAGCAGCAACATTTAAAGGTGCATTGTGTAGGAATTCCTCCCATCTAGCGTTATGGTTGTATATCGCAAGCAACTCAATGGTATTTTTCATGCTGCATTCATGTGAAATTGGGCAGACGGCAGACAGACGGCAGCCGCTGCAGCCTCCTCAGTGTTATAACCTCTGGTCTTATACTAGATAATAATAATAACTTATATTCATAGTGCCTTTCAAAAAACCTAAGGTCGCTTTACAGTGGAAAAAATAAGCAAAAAATGCAATAAACAATAATAACTCAAAGATGGCCGACACTTATCACCCCACCTGACAATAACAAAACACAAACGTCTCTTTTAAAGGTACATTGTGTAGGAATTCCTCCCATCTAGCGTTGTGGTTGTATATCTCAAGCAACTCAATCGTATTTTTCATGCTGCATTCACGTGAAATTGGGCAGACGGCAGACGGACGACAGCCGCTGCACGTAGCGGCATAAACAAGCCTCTATGTAAACAAGTGGTCCATCAGCACGAGGCAAAACAATACAAATGTATAATATGTTGTCATGGCGATGTCGTATTGTTTGTTAGCGACGGCCGTCTGCCCGACTGCAGGTGAATGCAGCATCAGATATGAATGATATGAACGGCTAATTCAGAGCTGAAAGGAACACTTCAGTTTGTTGATGGGGGGGGATTACTGGTTAATGAAAATAGGGATGTCACGATTACTTGTTTTCACAATTAATCGCGGTATTAAACGTCACAATTAATTAATCGTAAATTTTCCTAAATACCGTTACTTCCCAAAAGAGATTATGTCGGAACCATATCGACAGATGTGCGACAGATGCGTGCCAAAGTAAAGGTACGTAACATTGAATTGGTAGGAATTTAAATGTTAGCGTGTCATTTGTATTAAAAAAAATAAATTAAATAAAACAAACGATTAAAATAAACGTAAACATTTGGTATAGATAACAATTTATGACCTGAATATTTCAAACACTTCCCCTGGGGGGTTAATAATTGGTCATATATTGATAGATACTTGAAATATTTTGTTAACAATGAGTAATGTAATTATATTTTGACTATATTTGATTTTACACATTCATAGTGTTGTGAAATTAATTAGTGCATAATAATCGTGATAATCGTAACACCGTGATTATTTCTCTGACAATAATCGTACGAAGAAAATTTGTAATCATGACATTCCTAAATGAAAAACATACTTTTGAACCAAATAATCGATTTTCCTGAATAGATAGCAGGAGAAGTTACACAATGTCCCTTTAAGAAAAAATATAAATGAAGATGAAAAACAATATGTGGAGTTTGGATTATTTTAGAAACAAATAAAATCTCTATGGGTGGAGGAGTTGAGGAGTTGAGGGACTCAAGATCTGTGGGAAACTCCAGAAAACTCTTAACAAATGATACAGAACCTGGATGAGTGAACACACTGGTGTCTTTACTCGCGATTTGCATCGACGCTGGTGCAAACAAGCTTGAAATATAGACTTATTTAATTTTTTTCGGAACAATTTCTCATGTCTCAATTTTGGGTGAACTATCCCTTTAATGTGGAAGAGGAGGCGGGCAGCGTTGGTCCCCGTCTGGGAGCTGAATCTGGGACGTCTGTATGTAACCACGCGGCGGCCATGACACCTCCACCATTTCCTCACCCGCTGAGCTCGATGTCATGATGAAACAGGAAGGAGACAAAGTCAGAGTGTCGACACCGACCACACACACACACACACACACACACACACACACACACACACACACACGCCAACGTTATACATTATGTGTGCATTATGTGTAATATACGTTATATATATATATATGTGTACGTGTTGAAGTTCTGCTATGAAATAAAAACTCACATGTGAATGAAACCTCTTATGATGTGGAACCATTTCATACATTCACATAGTAAAGGTCCAGTTCAAACAGATGTGTATGTTTATGTGTAACCTTACTGTAACTGAGTAGGATATATTATACATTATAAATGTATAAAACACAGGGCTTCTGCGAGGCCTTAAAATTTGAAAATCTAAATTTTAGGCCTTAAATTATTGAAGTATTCTGTTCACGTCTCAAATAATTTTAGACAGGTCGTAATTTTCTAACTTCAAATGCTCCTGCGACACTTCATTGTGCTTTATTGAATGTATCTTCAACTATAAACGAGTCCAACACGACAATTTAAAACCAAACTCCATCTTATTTGACCTCTAACTGCTGCTGCTTTCAACTACACTTATGTTTCAATTTATCTTTGTCACCTCTAACTTCTGGTATTCTGTTATGCTTTTGTATGTTTCAAATGTTTTGTCTTCTGTCCTTAGCAATATGTTTTGTTTTTCATCTCGGCTATATTGTAAATGAGGTTACTCCCCAATATACTGTATCTCCGAGTTTAAATAAAGGTTATGAAATGAAATGAAATGAAATGCTGTATATTGCAGCCAATTTACTTTGCAAGTAATTTTGTGACATTTCTTTTGTACATTTTTTATTTGTCTTGATGTAGGTCTTAAATTTCATCCATGAAGATCTTAAAAAGTCTTAAATTTGACACACTCAGGTGTCCACACACTTTTGGCCATCGAGTGTGTTTCTGAAAGTTTGTTGTTGTCCTGCGGTTAAAAAAAAAATCACATCAAGCATCTGTAGCACGGAATATGAAACTCTGTGTGTGTGTGTGTGCGTGTGTGTGTGCGTGTGTGTGTGTGTTAACTGGAGCAGGAGGAAGTGAAGTCTTGCCATCACTTCCTCTGGTGTCTCTCTCTCTCGGTGAAGCAACGTCACGACATCAGCAGAGGCTCCACCCCCTTCCCGCGTTCCCATGGTAACCAGCAGTGATCAGGTACTATTGAACTACTACATCCAATAACCGATCAAACTGTCACTTGAACATGTGATGCATGCAGGTGTTGGCTTGGGAGTAGGCTACAGGTGAACCGGGGAATCGAACAGGGTGACGTGCTGTTGCTGTTGTGCAGAGTGCAGAGTGTTTCCTGCTGAACCCCCACTGCATCATGGGAGTTGTAGTTTTGTACGTCTCCGTGGACAAAGTTTCTTAAACTTTTGATTTCGAACCAATGGCGGCCAGAGGTGGGAAGTAACTAAGTACAATTACTTTGTTACTGTACTTACATAGAGATATTTCAGGTATCTGTACTTTACTTGAGTATTTTATTTTCTGTACGACTTTTTACTTTCCCTCCCAACGTTTGAACTCACACACATCTGTACTTTTTTCAACCTCCACCTCATGTAGTAGTAGTAACACTAAAGGCCTTTGCACAATGAGCACGTTTTTTTTCTTTTGTCCGAAATTGCCGCATGTTAAAAAATAAATTCGACCTCATGTTGCGTCGGTCATGTTTCTACACCGACTCAGAAACTTTCGTCCGTCGTTAAAGTTTTCCGAACAGGTTCGATTTTCTGCGTTTTTCGCATCCGTGAAAATGTTTTCTGCCCGATCACATCGGTGTTTCGAGGCTGTTCGCTGTTCAAGATCATGGGAATTGGTCGTCTTCTTTTTAACGTGTGGCTCCAGTAGAGATAATAATCAAACTGTTCCACTGACGTCCTGAAATAAACTGATAATTGTCCTCTCAGGATTGGATGGACACAATATTTCCTTTTTCTCTTGTATTTTTATCTCTCGACAGATGAGACGACCACAAAGTCATCCTCACTGCGTGGCGACTTTTGTCTCCGTTTCTGAAGTTTGGAACAGAGAAATAAAACGCATGGTGATAAAAGACATTGGAGACAGTGTGTAAGGCGTCTGAGTGTAACGATTTTTGTCGGGTGATGGATAAAAAAAAACGTATACGCAAAAAATGGACTCAGTGTGCAAAGGCCTTAAAGGTTGAATATGGAGAATGTTTATTATTAAAAGCTATATTTTACATCCACAGGGCGTTTAGATGAGTGCAGAATACAAGTATTGCTTTTCCATTAAAAATTATATTTAGTCTGAATTAACTGAGTTGTTTTAGAGGTAAATACAGAGACTGCTTGATAAAAAACTGTCCCTGAAGGCAACGCGCATCAGTGGTTTTGCATGAATTTCCCTCTAAAACAACTCTGTCTGGTAACGTTGTGTTATTATCTCATAGCGTGGTGAATGTGCAGCTCACAACTTGTCCACCAGAGCGTTGTGGAGTTGTTGGATTGTGTATTTGATGAGTTTGATGAGGGAAACCAAGAAATCCCATAATGAGCCTCCGTAGCGTAGCTCTGAGCAGCTCACGGCTCTGCTCCGCCGTTCTAAAAACAGCTTGCACCGACAATTAAAGGTAACAAACCTACTGCTATGACTATAGGGGTTATGGCAATGGGCCAACTTGACAAAATGTTGAACTATCCCTTTAAAGTACATGTCAGAGCCTGTACTTTATTACTTTTACTTGAGTAAAGGAGTTGAATCAGTACTTATACTTTTTTTTATCCACAAGTATCTGTACTTCTACTTTTGACACCTCTGATGGCGGCTCTAAAGGTCAAAGGTCAAAGGTCACAGACTCTGGATCAACAGGAAGTGACTGAACCAGCGTGAGCGGCGAGGACTCAGCTGGTCACCTCAACACCCCGCTGTGATGTCACAGTGATGTCACAGTGATGTCACAGCTGACTTTTCCTGGTCAGGTCGGTTTTTTTTTTCTTTTGTCCACATCTTTAACCGACCAATCACAGCCCTCCTCCATCCTGCTCGCTCGTCCACAGCTCGATTTCACTGTCGAGCCACCGACTCTCTCTCTTTGTACCCCTCCCTCATCCTCTCTGCGAGGACGCCATGTCTGATGACATCACAGAGAGAGAGAGACTGATCATCACCTCCAGCTGTTTGTTGTGTCGTACGGAGGTTCATTGGTGCCAGAAGTGAAGCTTCAACTGACTTTTTCAACTGTTTGATTTTTTTTTATTTTTTTATTTTTTAGCTGCATTTCATTTCAATCTTTAAAAGTTCATTTAATTGATATATATTTTTTATTGTTTTACTTACCTATTTTATAGCATTTTCAATTTTCACTGTATTTTTTTTAATGATTTCTTTATGTTACTGAACTAATTTAAAGGGACAACGAGGAGTTTGTATTTGGTTATAAAAAAGTCTGATATTAATGTGGATGAATCTCCGTTACCACTTGTTAATGGCCCATTTTAGATAAATCTATGGTTTTGTCTCTATGGTTATTTTGTTATTATTAGTGGTGGTGGAAATGCTGGGCGAGCCGACCAGCGTTTCTTTACTTTCGGTTTCGTGGCGAGTCATGAGAATAACGCCGCCGAATCTCCGTTTATGGTGGGAACTACGACGGTATGTGATCGTCTTCCAACCTCTGACTTTAATTCTTGATGAATGAAAACATTCTTGGCAAATGTTTTCGCTTTCGTCCGTCTTGCGCCGGTCCAAGAATTTCACCGTGGGAAATGTAGTGTGAAAACACTTTCCAAAACTCCTCGTTGTCCCTTTAATAATTTAATTTCTTATTTGCTTAATTTAATTTAATTTAATTTACATGCATTTCATTCTGTTGTTTTAGTTATTTTTTATTTATTTGATTTTGATTCAATTTTTTTAAATATATAATTAAAAAAGATTTTTTTTTTAAATTATATTTTTATTTTGTTCTTTGAAATCACCTTTTATTTAATTGATAATTGACATATTTACCTTATTTTAGTAAGTTATGTAATTTTATTTTATTTATTTATTCATTTTTAAATATTTTTTGGTGGAGCTTTTTCGCCTTTAATTGAAAGCACAGTCGAGAGAGAGACAGGCAGGAATGACATGCAGGAAAGGAAAGGGCCGCTTGATTCAGGATTCAAACTGGGGCCGCGGCCTGCAGTGAGGACTGCAGCCTGAACACACATGAGGCGGCTGCTGCTCTACCAAACTGAGCTAAACACCGGCCCTCAAGATGTACTTTTAGTTTGTAATATTTTTCATTACCGTTATTATTATTATCATTTTTTCCCAGGGCCGCGAGCAGAGCTGGTTCCCATCAGCGGTGATTGGTGTCAGCAGCAGCGGCAGCAGCAGCAGCAGCAGCAGCAGCAGCAGCAGCTCGGTGGAGGAGAGAAGAGAAGAGAAGAGAAGAGAAGAGAAGAGAAGAGAAGAGAAGAGAAGAGAAGAGAAGAGAAGACAAGAGAAGAGAAGAGGTGGAGGAGAGTTGGTGTTGGTGCCGTCTCTGTTTTTAAAGGCGTCTGCAGCTTTACGAGCGCGTGGCCCCAGGCTGCACATTTACTGCAGGAATTCTGTTTGAATGAACAAGCTGAGGCAGCGAGGGGCTCAGCTGCAGCTCCTCCGCCCGTCAACACTCCTCCTCCTCCTCCTCCTCCTCCTCCTCCTCCACTCTCACCTGCTCACTCTGTTTCCTGGAACTATAGACCCAATCTCCTTGTTGTTTACAACTACTTCCGGGTAGAAAACCAGCTGTAATTTGAATGAGATCAATAGTAACAAACGAGAGTTTAGCTATATATCATATTTTTCACGCCCTATCACCGTTTAGACAAATCTGAAATGATTGAAGAAACATTACTATTTCTGTGTGTGTGTTTGTGTTGCTATGTGTTGTATTTATTCAGTTTGGGGGAATCACGGTGTCTAGAAAGCATCAGTGGCTGCAGCTGACAGGGACAGCTAACGGTAGCTAAGCTAACGGCGGTAGCTAAGCTAACGGTGGTAGCTAAGCTAACGGCGGTAGCTAAGCTAACAGCAGGACGTCAGCTGTTAAAACCCTCCCGTTGTGGGACACGACATGAAACTACTCCAGTTAGCTCAGTCATGTTGGAACTCAGATATCCGCTGGAGAAAATATTTTGTCATGGAGCGTTTATTGAGTCACTGAGTTATTAAAGTTAACCGTTAGCCCAGCTAATCTCTGATGGGGTCATTCCTATGTTCCCTCAGCCCTATGTTCCCACATTTCTAACTTTTGTTGTCACTGAAAATTAGGCCCTATGTTCCCACAGCCCTTTGGTCCCACCATTGTTTGGGTTTAGGAAATGAAGAAAGGAGTTGGTTAAGTTTAGTAAAAAGACCAGGTAGAGGCTAGCCAGGCCAGATAGATAGATAGAGTCCAGTGGGAACATAGGCACGCTCTCCTGATAACCATGACTAATTACA
Organism: Trachurus japonicus; assembly: GCF_045865225.1. Classification (NCBI taxonomy): domain Eukaryota; kingdom Metazoa; phylum Chordata; class Actinopteri; order Carangiformes; family Carangidae; genus Trachurus; species Trachurus japonicus. The sequence goes on from NC_140923.1 coordinate 3,655,461, forward strand.
AAAATGTGCGCACATAAATAGTAGCCTAATGTTTGTCCAGTCATTGGTTTTATAGACTTTACAAACATCAGATTAGTCTAAACGGCGATATAGTAACATGAAAAATTAGATATATATAGCAAAACTCTCGTCCGTCACTATTGTTCTCATGCTGGTTTTCTACCCGGAAGTAGTTGTAATCAATTAGGCGATTCGTCCTATTGAACTATTGCAATGTTATATGGTGTAATACATATCCCAGTTATCTTGAGCAACTAAAGATCTTACAAAAGAAGGTAATTAGAGTAATATCATGGACCAAGCTAAACGCCCCCTCTGATCCTTTTTTCTACAGTTACAAACTTCTGAAACTCACTGAATGTAACACTTTCCATAACGCCTGTGTGATGTATGATGTAGCATTTAGACTCAATGACAGACTCTGCCATCTCATCCCAATTTTTTTCCCCCTCATGAATACAACACGAGAGGAAAACAACTCATAAAGGGAAAGAGACGGAAACTAAAATGTACAAGTCTTAGTGTGACCGTTAAAGGATCACAGACTTGGAATGAGGTTGGAATGGAGTTGGAATTGCCTTAGATGGTTAGGGTTAGGTTAGATTGTAGGTTAGAAATAGGAATTGTACTATATTGTTGTTTTGATGTCTCTGGGCCCCCGTTCATAAGCTACAGAAACTTCTGGGGTTTCCCTTTTTACAAGATCATGTCTACTGTATATTGTGAATTGAATTTGTATTTTGTATTTTAAAATGATCTATCTGTTTGTCTGTCTGTCTGTCTGTCTACACTGCAAAAACTCAAAATCTTTCCAAGAATATTTGTCGTATTTCTGGTCAAAATGTCTCATTTCTAGTCAAAACTAATCTCTTTCCACTTCAAATAAGATTCATTACCTATATATTAACTTGTTTTTAGATAATTTTATCTTGTTTCAAACAAATTTTCAATTGAAATAAGTAGAAAAATCTGCCAGTGAAAGCAAGTTTTTTGTGCTTGTAATAAGAAACTTGCTCCACTATCTGACTTTTCTACTTATTTCAAGTGAAAATCTGCTTGAAAGAAGTAAAACGTGTCTAAAAACTAGCTACTTTTAATGTGATGAGTTTTATTTTAGGTATAATTAGATTTGTTTTGACTAGAAATAAGACAAATATTCTTGGTAAGATTTTGAGTTTTTGCAGTCTATCTATCTATCTATCTATCTATCTATCTATCTATCTATCTATCTATCTATCTATCTATCTATCTATCTATCTATCTATCTATCTATCTATCTATCTATCTATGGAGTCCAGACCATAGACGACAACATCTGGGCCGGTTCCAGCTGTTGTCCTCCTCCTGGTTTGTGTGTGTGTGTGTGTGTGTGTGTGTGTGTGTGTGTGTGTGTGTGTGTGTGTGTGTGTGTGTGTGTGTGTGTGTGTGTGTGTGTGTGTGTGTGTGTGAACCAGAACCAGATGTGGAACTGGGTCTACATGTACCGGAGCAGAAAGGAGCAACAAGTGATGAAAAACCTGGAGCGGATCCACTCTGCTCTGCAGAAAAAAAAGAGGACGACGAAGATGAAGACTAGTTGGATGAAGGTCACACAACTGAGTTTTCATTAAAGGGATAGTTCAGCTTTTTTTGAAGTGGGGTTGTATGAGGTACAAATGGACATTTAATGTAATATCTACAGTTGAAAGGTCTCTGCTCTTTCCCACTGAGAAACACCGGCGCTGCACCGAGACACAGGCAGTAGCTACTGTTGTGAATGGGGGACGATTAATCAGCGTATTTTCGCCGCCTACGAGAAGTCCCATCTCAGAATAATCCACCAGTAAAAATGTACAATGCATCAGCTGGTCAGAAAAAAGTTAGTTTATCTGGAACTAACCAACTCAACCAGTATTCCTCCGCGCAGGTATAAGCTTCGCAATGTGCTGGATCAATTTTGCTCCTTGTCATTATCACTACAACCACTAGGTGTCGCCTAGCAACAAAGCCTGACTGTGGGGTCATGGGAACCTGCAGCGGGAGGACAGAAGAGTCTCTAGATTTGTCTCTGGGTCTGAAAAGAAACTCCGAGAGGGCAGGGCTAATGGTTACCTGTCTAACTTTAATAACTCAGTGACTCAATAAACGGTCCATGAAAAAATATTTTCTCCAGCGGATATCTTAGAACATGATTGAGCTAACTGGAGTAGTTTCATGTTGTGTCCGACAACGGGAGGGTTTTAACAGCTGACGTCCTGCTGTTAGCTTTGCTGCCGCCGTTAGCTTTGCTACCGCCGTTAGCTTAGTGACCGCCGTTAGCTTAGTGACCGCCATTAGCTTTGCTGCTGCCGTTAGCTTTGCTACTACCGTTAGCTGTCCCTGTCAGCTGCAGCCACTGATGCTTTCTACACACCCTGATGCCCCAAAACTGAATAAATACCACACATAGCAACACAAAACTGCTTTGCTCGTGCACACAGAAATAATAATGTTTCTTCAATCATTTCAGATCTGTCTAAACGGTGATAGTGGCATGAAACATTTTGAAACTTAAAAACTTTATTTTTAAACTCGACCGGAAACAGCTGTGACGTTGCAGGGTGTTCCGATTGGTGTTATCAGTTAAGTGAAGTTCCTTACGGCAGATTCCCTGTGCAGGGAGTAGGGAGCCCTGTCCAAGTAAACTGTGGATCGGAACGCAGCCTAAGTGTAACTTCATCACTCACTCACTCACTGCACTTTTCCTTTTGCTCCTGTCATAACTAGAACAACCACTAGGTGTCGCCTAGCAACAAAATATAGGCTAATAACAGCGCAGCACAGACGACCTGTGTATCACAGAGTCTGTCCACATGGATACGGGTTTCAGTAAATCTGCAAAGTTTTTTTTTTATTATTGTTTTGGCATTTCGTCCAGACGGAGAAAACTGTATTTTTCTTTGGGAACGGGTCCCAGAGTGGATTCATTTGAAAACGCCGCCCTGGCGTTTTCGTGTAGACACCCAAACAGATCTTTTGTGAAACAATGATGTCGTGTGGCATCATTACAGCGCCACACACAGGTCTGGAGGATGCATTACAGCGTTTAGAGTTGTTTTCACTGGATCAGAGTGGACACAGATATTCCTGGAAATGATGATGTGTTTACGGGGAACATTTTTGAAACGAACAACAACAACAAAAAAAGAAAGAACATTTTAGGCGAGGCTCTGTTACCGTGTGGACGAGGACTCAGACACAACCCAGTTCACCCAGGGGCCTGGGGGCTGTTTTGCCTCTAATCTAGTGGGTTTTAAGGGGTTAAAGGTTTAAAACAACCTTTAGTTAATCATAACAGACTTAGTGTTTTCAGTCAGTGTTGTTAGTCTGACTGTGGAGCAGAGTCTGTTTCACTCCACAGAGACAGACATGATGATGTCAAAGATGTTTCACAGTAAAAGTCGTTCAGATTTGGACTTTTAATATTATTGTAGAGTTTGAAATATATGGTTAAACAACAACAACAAAAACACAAGAGCACCATGACTTAAACAGTTCCTTAGCCCACTAACACACATACACACACACACACACACACAGCTTGACATGACCCATTTCCCCCCTCCTCTTAAGGCTTTACCTGCCTTTGTCCTGGTGAATTAGCGTGAAAAGAGAAGTGGAGTGAGGACTCTCTGACGACCTGCAGCTCCACTCAGAACAATAGGAGGAGTTTGGTCCAAACCCTCGCCCTGAGGGGGGGGCTGCAGGTGGGGGAGGGGCTGGGGGGGTTGGGTGGGTGGGGGCAGGATTACTGCCTGTACTCAGGTGGCTCCAGATGTTGTTGTTTTTTACTGGAGACCACCTGAAACACACACAGGTAGAATCAGTGTAAAGCTGCTTCCAGACTGACACCTAGTGGCAGCAGCCGGGAACTGCCACCTCAAACACAAACACATGAGCCGCCCATAGACTGTAAAGAGAATGGACGTAGCACCGTGACGTCACCAAGGGGGCAGTTGTGGGTCTGAGAAGTGAAGTCACTTCCGCGTTCAACAAACTGCAATCCCCTCTTCTTCCTCTGGGGGCTGGTGTCAGAAAGCAGCATTCTCCATAGACCCCCATGTTAAAATCACCGACTTTACATCCTCGATAAACATGATCAAAGCCTGGTGTCAGCACATTTTTTTGTCTCAATCGATAGTTTCTACCCCCGCACACACTCTGAGGGGGGGGAATTCTTTTTTTACTCTACCGTTTTACTATTATTAGGTTAAAAATCTCGCAAATTAGTGCGCGGAAACGTTGAGTGACAGCTGCTTCGAGGCCAGTGGGCGGGTTCTCAGCCGGCCAATCCAACATGGCGCTGTCCAGGCCGCCATATTGGAGTCACAAAAACGACTCCCCAATACCAGTGGGTGACGTCACAGATGCTACGGCCATTCTTTTTTTACAGTCTATGGACGTCACCCATTGGTTTGGGGGAGTCTGTTTTGTGCCTCTACTATGGGGGTTTGAACTGCGCCATCTTGGATTTTAGTTGGGAGTCTACTTGCCATATTTGGAGAGGTGCGGCGGTGAGCCGGCTGAGAACCCGCCCACTGAACTCAAAGCAACCAATTAACGGCCGGTAAACTCTCTGTGAACTTGTCACTCAACGTAATTTATGCACGAATTTGAAGCGTAAACAACACTAAAACGGTTGTGGTACAAACACAGTGTTCACGGAGGTGGAGACTATCGGTAGAGACCAAAAAAATAAAATGTACCAGGCTGTAAATATGACTGAGGATGTTGTTGCTAGGCGACATCTAGTGGCCGTACTAGTTATGACAGCAGCAGAGTTAAAAACGCAGTGACTGACAGACTGAGTGATGACGTTATGCCGTTGGTCGACTGGCCAAGTCTCAGAGGTTCCTCATTGGGACAAATTTGACAATTTTTTTTGTTTCGGTTGTGCAACGAGTAACCGTGACTCACGGCTGGGTTTTGTTGCTAGGCGACACCTAGTGCCCGTGGTGATTATGACAGGGACAAAAAGGGGAAAAAGTGCAGAGACGATGGACGTAGCATCAAGAGACAAAGACCACATTCAGGTGGAGCAGGTGTGAAGTCAGCTGTTGATGTTGTAACCATGGCAACAAAGAGTCAAGGAGGCGCTTATTCTTATTCTGATCTCAATCGACATCTTTTCCTTAAACCTAACCAACCCACCCCATAACTGTTATCGTATAGTATCCAAGGCAATGGCGGTAGGTGTGTCACACCACACAATTAAGAATAAAAGCTTAAAAGTTTAAAAGGTTCTAGAACTTGGATTGGTTGGGAACCACGTTGAGCTAAAATAACAAGACACAAGTTGGAATAAAAGGGGAGACACTGTTTATTCACAATAGAATGTGCATTTCTGGTGGGCTGGATTTAAGATGCAGCACGGCCTTCAATCAGGGGGGCAGCAGGGCAATCTATTCCTAAAAGGACACAGCACAGATTAAAACAAGTCCAGGAGATGGTTTATAATAAAACCAAAATTGATAGACAGAGGTCTTGTTACCTCGACTCTTGCTGGAGTCCTCTCATCATGAGGCTTTAGTAGAACTCCAAGGGGGAAGGGGGCCCACTCCTTCCGCAGTACTACACCGTGTGATGCCTCAACCTTCGTTGAGCTTGGTCTCCTACAGCCTGCTGATTTCTAGGAGAGAGTTAGAACCAGAGAGAGGTGAACAGGGAAAAGTATCCAACTTTCCTCTTCTTTAGGGTGCTAGTGATCCTCTGTGAGGGGGGGTTCCAGGTAAGTGGGGGGAGTCCTCTTCTGCCCAACACAGTCCAGCACAGCAAAGCACAGCAGCTTCCTCTTCACAGCCAGTCTCACACTGAATGTCTGAAACACAGTCTTCATACCACTCCACACTGATTAGTTAATTTAATGCAGTTGTCACCTCCAGCTCCTCACGGTGCGTTCAGGTGCACTGACACTGTTGTCCAAGAACACACTAAGGCTGGTTCAAAACACCATGTTATGACAGGTGCACCGCTCTCGACCTCTCCAATACTTCCATGAGTTCAGTTTACTATGTAGACCGTAACTAACGCACTCGATGGCAACGATCGCAATGTCTTCTTTTTTGGACGCTACAGTCGTCCGCCAACACATCTGTTTTGTTTGTTTTCAATCAGCAATAATGAACACCTTACTCATACTTTTTTTTCTCTCCTTGAGTGGGCCACCTGTTATTAAGTATAGCTATGTAGATCACGTCGCCGCCACTACATCAGCCGGCGGAAAACACTGGCCTGCGCGTATGTTGATTTACATAATAAATATTATACTATATCTGCTACGTAGCCCAGGCGGTGATCATTGAGGGTGGGAAGTTTCCATCGTTCTACACTCAACTTCCAACCGTTATGAGTGAACCAGGTTCTTACAGTTCACTGTGATTTGACTTGTCAGTTTGAACGCACTTATACACTCAAAATAGTTAGTGTGAGTGTGGTAGACACAGCATTGGTACAGTCTATGTGGCACCATGACAACTAAGGTCTGGTACACCCGTAGGGGGCACTAACCAGGGGAGACACTCCGAACCTGTAGCCTACACAGGTTCAGACTGGAGAACGAGTTCATTCTGATTCATTATTCACCTGTTGATCAGGTTAAAGTTCAACATCCTCCACTTAAATCACCATCCTTAAATCAATGTCAGTTTGAGTCAATACTGTTTGGCCTGTGACATATTTAGTGTTTTAAACCTTGGCCCCTTGTGTGATTGAGTCTGACACCTTTGTTCTAGAGTGACGTTGTTGCTTGTTGTGTAGTGGACGGCAGCTGAGCAGGGACAAAAAAACCACATCTGATAAACACCTGGATGAGATGTTAACCAACTTCCCGGTCGTGACTCCCATCTGTCCTGAAGACGGGATCATCCCTATGTTCCCCGGGTCCTATGTTCCCCACTTTGTATGGGACCTTTTCTAAAAAAGGGTCCTATGTTCCCCGCTTTTCCCCAAAAGCAATTTTTGTACCCATACCTGGAAGTGGAGTTGTGAGTGACTTGGCATATTTTTGCCTATTTTTGAGTGAGAAGTTGAGTTGTGACTTTGAGTGAGAAGTGTAGGCTAATTGTCCCATTGGTTGGGTTTAGGCAATGAAGAAAGAAGTTGGTTACGTTGAGTAAAAAAGACCAGGTAGAGGCTAGACAGGCCAGATAGATAGAGTCCAGATAAGTAGAGAGAGTCCATCGACCAGCAACAGTGGGGAACATAGGACCCTTTTTTGGAAAAAAAAGTCCTATGTTCCCCGCTGCTACCAGGGAACATTGGACCCATTTTCAAAAAGAAAGCATAGGTACGCTTCCCCTGAAGACAACGAACTGAAACACACCAGAAGAACCCGAGTCCCTCCTTCCCATCCCATCCCTTTAACTCTGACTGTGAGATCTTCCTGCAGGAATCCTCTCGGTCTCAGCTGGTGACGGAGACAACAGGCCTTTATCTCCCGGCTGAAAGGCCCAGTGAGTGAATGGGAATGATGGGAACGATAATGCGCCTCTTCTCTGCACAATTACTGATGAACTGTGGAGCCGTTGTGGAGCCGAGCCGAGCTCTGCGGCTACTCATGCATGTGAGGCGAGCGTGCGGCCGTCGGGGAGGTCCACGCCGGACGGACGGTGCGTTCAGGTCACGTGGGGAAGAAGCAGGACAACAACAACACAACAACAAGAGGGACAAACTGTTGGACTGTGTGTCCACCCACACAGTGAGACTCTATGGACGGAGTCAGATCCAATGAGCTGCTTCTCTTTGTCACTGAGTGAAACCATGCAGGCAAACACGAACTGATGATGTCAGAAAGTCTTTTTATTTGATTGTTGTTCAGTTATTTATCATTATTATTATTATAAGGACAAAGCAGTTTGACAAAGACTTCCTGCTAATTTTCTTCACATGTATTTAAATACATCTAAATATATTTAAAATGCACTTAAAACACTCAAAAATAACAAAAAACAGACACACAATCACTAATATCATGTTACTAGAGAATGATTCATCGGCACCAATGATTGTTATTTTATTATTATTTAAGCATTGTAACAGAAAAAGTTAAATTCCACACTTTTCAAAATAAAAGACAACCTCAGAGTTTTCAAAATAAAACGCATGTAATAAGAATCTAGTGTATTAGATTTTCTTTTTATTAGAACAGTTTGCGTAATTAGCACCTTTCATTTGTTTTGTTGGGTTTTGAGATATAAATCAATATATAAATCAATTTAGTTTTATATTTTTCTCCTACTTTTCATTTATTCTATTTCTTTTTCATGTTTGCATCAGCTGTGATATTATTATTAGTATCAGTATAAATACTATTAATATTAGAATAGAAGGTAGCATTGGTACTATAGTATTAATGTGGTAGTAGCAGTAGTACTATAGTATTAATGTATTACAGTACTTCTACACACAGTATCATGTTGTCGAACCAGTGACATTAATATTTAAACTTGAACTAACTGAGCCGATGATGTCGTTGTGTTTGGAGGTCATGGGGTCAAACTGAGGCTCTGACCTCGTTATGATACGGCTGCAGGGAGCATGCTCGGTCTGGCTCACACACACACACACACACACACACACACACACACACACACACACACACACACACACACACACACACACACAGTCAGACAGATGTCCCTGGCTGCAGCTCTCAGCCCATTAGTCGTGTTTAATTATTGATCTCTATGGAGTCCTGCAGCAGGCAGATGGACACGCGCACACACACACACACACACACACGCACGCACACACAGAGTTATGATGATGTCATCGGTCAGTGTGTGTAGTGCTCTTCTCTCTCAGTGATAACTGCATTAAGATGATTCATGTCCTGAACACACTCAGTGATTAAACTCTGTCCTCGTTGTTGTTGTTGTTTGTGCTTCAACATCAAAAACTCACACTCACTTTTTTTCTTTTTTTTTGTCTAT
>NC_140923.1:3666908-3681230 GCF_045865225.1 Trachurus japonicus
TCAGATTTTATATAAAATATAAAACAAACAAACAATGTAACACAAAGAACCTTTCAGAATATTCTGAGAGAAAGTAACTGTTTAGATCCCCAATGTCAATGTCAATTTATTTATATAGCACATTTCATATGGCAAGCATGAACTCAATGTGCTTCGGAATAAAAGCAAGATGCAATACATGTGAGTACATATTACACAAAAGCTAGTGCATATTAAAACAGAAGCCAATGTGTCAAAACAAACAAACAAACAAAAAACTAATTAAAAGCTTGTGAGAACAGATATGTTTTAAGATTACACTTAAAAGAAGATATTGTTGGAGATGAGAGGAGATGAATGGGTAAAGAGTTCCATAGTGTTGGACCATAATAACTAAAAGCACCTTGAGCTGATTTTGAATGTATGCGTGGTATATTGAGGAGAGATTTACATGAAGATCTGAGATATCTGTCTGGTGTGTTGTGCTGTTTATTGTTTATCGTTTATTGTATATTGTTTATTGTTTATCGTTTATTGTTTGGACCCAAACGTTATGTTTTTAATGATTTGTGTCAATAAATTAACTAACTAACTAACTATACTGACTGAGAGAGCATGTCAGAAACATAGGGAGGGGCAGCACCATTAAGAGATTTAAAAACAAGTAAGACTTTAAAATCAATTCTGAATTTGACTGGGAGCCAGTGGAGAGACTTTATCCAAATGACGCCTGTTTAGAAGTTTGCGCCAAGTTTTTGGAGAGTGGAAGCTCCACCTGTGGGAGCAGCGACCAGGAGCAGCAAGTCGTCTCAGAGGCAGCAGACCGTCTCCGTCGTCATGCCGGCCGAGAAAACAAGCCGAGTAACTAATCTGCAGGTTTTTAGAGGTTTACCACTGGGTCGTTAAATTCTTTTACCAGAACTAGAATGTCTACTTGTCACTCACTTTATTGTGACTGGTCCTTCACTTTATTGTGACCCGTCCCTCGCTTTATTGTGTCTGGCCCCACGCTTTATTGTATCTTGTCCCTCACTTTATTGTGTCTGGTCCCTCGCTTTATTGTGACTGGTCCTTCATTTTATTGTGACTGGTCCCTCACTTTATTGTGACTGGTCCCTCGCTTTATTGTGTCTGGTCCCTCGCTTTATTGTGACTGGTCCCTCACTTTATTGTGACTGGCCCCACACTTTATTGTATCTTGTCCCTAAATTTATTGTGTCTGGTCCCTCACTTTAGTGACTGGTCCCTCACTTTATTGTGACTGGTCCTTCACTTTATTGTGACTGGTCCCTCACTTTATTGTGACTGGTCCTTCACTTTATTGTGAATGGTCCCTCACTTTATTGTGAATGGTCCCTCACTTCATTGTGACTGGTCCTTCACTTTATTGTGAATGGTCCCTCACTTTATTGTGACTGGTCCCTCATTTTATTGACTGGTCCTTCGCTTTATTGTGTCTGGTCCCTCGCTTTATTGTGACTGGTCCCTCACTTTATTGAGACTGGTCCCTCACTTTATTGTGACTGGTCCTTCACTTTATTGTGACTGGTCCTTCACTTTATTGTGAATGGTCCCTCACTTTATTGTGATTGGTCCTTCACTTTATTTTGAATGGTCCCTCACTTTATTGTGACTGGACCTTCACTTTATTGTGACCGGTCCCTCACTTTATTGTGACTGGTCCTTCACTTTATTGTGACCCGTCCCTCGCTTTATTGTGTCTGGCCCCACGCTTTATTGTATCTTGTCCCTCACTTTATTGTGTCTGGTCCCTCGCTTTATTGTGACTGGTCCTTCACTTTATTGTGACTGGTCCCTCACTTTATTGTGACTGGTCCCTCGCTTTATTGTGTCTGGTCCCTCGCTTTATTGTGACTGGTCCCTCACTTTATTGTGACTGGTCCTTCACTTTATTGTGACCCGTCCCACGCTTTATTGTGTCTGGCCCCTCGCTTTATTGTATCTTGTCCCTCACTTTATTGTGTCTGGTCCCTCGCTTTATTGTGACTGGTCCTTCACTTTATTGTGACCTGTCCCTCACTTTATCGTGACCCGTCCCTCGCTTTATTGTGTCTGGCCCCACGCTTTATTGTATCTTGTCCCTCACTTTATTGTGTCTGGTCCCTCGCTTTATTGTGACTGGTCCTTCATTTTATTGTGACTGGTCCCTCACTTTATTGTGACTGGTCCCTCGCTTTATTGTGTCTGGTCCCTCGCTTTATTGTGACTGGTCCCTCACTTTATTGTGACTGGCCCCACACTTTATTGTATCTTGTCCCTAAATTTATTGTGTCTGGTCCCTCACTTTAGTGACTGGTCCCTCACTTTATTGTGACTGGTCCTTCACTTTATTGTGAATGGTCCCTCACTTTATTGTGACTGGTCCTTCACTTTATTGTGACTGGTCCTTCACTTTATTGTGAATGGTCCCTCACTTTATTGTGACTGGTCCCTCATTTTATTGACTGGTCCTTCGCTTTATTGTGTCTGGTCCCTCGCTTTATTGTGACTGGTCCCTCGCTTTATTGTGACTGGTCCCTCACTTTATTGAGACTGGTCCCTCACTTTATTGTGACTGGTCCTTCACTTTATTGTGACTGGTCCTTCACTTTATTGTGAATGGTCCCTCACTTTATTGTGATTGGTCCTTCACTTTATTTTGAATGGTCCCTCACTTTATTGTGACTGGACCTTCACTTTATTGTGACCGGTCCCTCACTTTATTGTGACTGGTCCTTCACTTTATTGTGACCCGTCCCTCGCTTTATTGTGTCTGGCCCCACGCTTTATTGTATCTTGTCCCTCACTTTATTGTGTCTGGTCCCTCGCTTTATTGTGACTGGTCCTTCACTTTATTGTGACTGGTCCCTCACTTTATTGTGACTGGTCCCTCGCTTTATTGTGTCTGGTCCCTCGCTTTATTGTGACTGGTCCCTCACTTTATTGTGACTGGTCCTTCACTTTATTGTGACCCGTCCCACGCTTTATTGTGTCTGGCCCCTCGCTTTATTGTATCTTGTCCCTCACTTTATTGTGTCTGGTCCCTCGCTTTATTGTGACTGGTCCTTCACTTTATTGTGACCAGTCCCTCAGTTTATTGTGACCCGTTCCTCGCTTTATTGTGACTGGACCTTCACTTTATTGTGACTGGTCCCTCGCTTTATTGTGACTGGTCCTTCACTTTATTGTGACCCGTCCCTCGCTTTATTGTGTCTGGCCCCACGCTTTATTGTATCTTGTCCCTCACTTTATTGTCTCTGGTCCCTCGCTTTATTGTGACTGGTCCTTCACTTTATTATGAATGGTCCCTCACTTTATTGTGGCTGGTCCTTCACTTTATTGTGAATGGTCCCTCACTTTATTGTGAATGGTCCTTCACTTTATTGTGACTGGTCCTTCACTTTAATGTGTCTGGTCCCTCACTTTATTGTGACTGGCCCCTCACTTTATTGTATCTTGTCCCTCACTTTATTGTGACCGATCCCTCGCTTTATTGTGACTGGTCCCTCGCTTTATTGTGAATGGTCCTTCACTTTATTGTGACTGGTCCTTCACTTTAATGTGTCTGGTCCCTCACTTTATTGTGACTGGCCCCTCACTTTATTGTATCTTGTCCCTCGCTTTATTGTGACCGATCCCTCGCTTTATTGTGACTGGTCCCTCGCTTTATTGTGTCCCCAGACTGGTCCCTCACTATATCGTGACTTTTTAAGTATATTTTTGGGGCTTTTATGCCTTTAATGCAGCGGTCCCCAACCTTTTTATCTCCGCGGACCGGTCACCGGTGGAAAATTTTACCGCGGCCCGGCGGGGGGGGGGGAGCGGCGGCGGCCGTTCTCTTTGGGGGGGGGGGGGCAAAAAAAAAGCAAAAAACTCCGTTTCACAAACATAATATGTTTGTAATGGAAGCAGGTTTTCCGTGCTTTTGTGGCGATCTCAGGATATTCTGCTTAAATCCAGAACGCAGGGAGAGAAGTTTTCTGTGAAGTGATGAAGCAGCAGAGAGCCGGCCGGGTCCCGCACACACATTGCGGAGCTTGGAGCATGTGAATCACCTGTTGCAATGAACCCGTAATTTAAACAGGACTCGTGCTTTTTCTTTTAGAACAGCTTTCTTCTTGTTGGAAAGCGTCGGGTCTTCTGTCGTCTCATTATTGAGTTTTTCCCGGCCCGTCGACGTGTGTTTTTCACTCTTTTACGTTTGTGCCTGCCTGTCAATTGCCTGTCAATTGCGCAGCACCGGGAAGATGCACAAACGGAAGTGGCAACATTTTCAAAATAAAACGACCGGAAGTGTGAAATAGACGAAACAAACGATTTCATTTTTTTTTTTTCATTTTCATTTCATCTTTCTGCGGCCCGGTACCAAATGATCCACGGACCGTACCGGTCCGCGGCCCGGTGGTTGGGGACCACTGCTTTAATGGATAGGACAGTTCAGAGAGTGACAGGAAATGGAAGGCAGAGAGGGGGGGAATGACACGGAGGATATGGCCGCTCGACGGGGGATTCGAACCGGGGCCGCCTATTGTGTCTGGTCCCTCACTTTATTGTGACCGGTCCCTCACTTTATTGTGACTGGTCCTTCACTTTATTGTGACCAGTCCCTCACTTGATTGTGACCCGTCCCTCGCTTTATTGTGTCTGGCCCCACGCTTATTTCATCTTGTCTCTCGCTTTATTGTGACTGGTCCCTCACTTTATTGTGACTGGTCCTTCACTTTATCGTGACTGGTCCCTCACTTTATTGTGAATGGTCCCTCACTTTATTGTGATTGGTCCTTCACTTTATTGTGAATGGTCCCTCACTTTATTGTGACTGGTCCTTCACTTTATTGTGACTGGTCCCTCACTTTAATGGGTCTGGTCCCTCACTTTATTGTGACTGGCCCCACGCTTTATTGTATCTTGTCCCTCACTTTATTGTGACTGGTCCTTCACTTTATTGTCTCTGGTCCTTCACTTTATTGTGACCGGTCCCTCACTTTATTGTGACCCGTCCCTCGCTTTATTGTGTCTGGCCCCACGCTTTATTGTGTCTTGTCCCTCACTTTATTGTGACTGGTCCCTCACTTTATTGTGACTGGTCCCTCACTTTATTGTGACTGGTCCCTCGCTTTATTGTGTCTGGTCACTCATTTTATTGTGACCGGTCCCTCACTTTATTGTGTCTGGTCCCTCGCTTTATTGTGACTGGTCCCTCACTTTATTGTGACTGGCCCCACGCTTTATTGTATCTTGTCCCTCACGTTATTGTGTCTGGCCCCACGCTTTATTGTATCTTGTCCCTCACTTTATTGTGACTGGTCCTTCACTTTATTGTGACTGGTCCTTCACTTTATTGTGACCGGTCCCTCACTTTATTGTGACTGGTCCTTCACTTTATTGTGACCAGTCCCTCGCTTTATTGTGTCTGGCCCCACGCTTTATTGTATCTTGTCCCTCACTTTATTGTGTCTGGTCCCTCCCTTTATTGTGACTGGTCCTTCACTTTATTGTGAATCGTCCTTCACTTTATTGTGACTGGACCTTCACTTTATTGTGACCGGTCCCTCACTTTATTGTGACTGGTCCTTCACTTAATTGTGACTGATCCTTCACTTTATTGTGACTGGACCCTCACTTTATTGTGACCGGTCCCTCACTTTATTGTGACTGGTCCTTCACTTTATTGTGACCAGTCCCTCAGTTTATTGTGACCCGTTCCTCGCTTTATTGTGACTGGTCCTTCACTTTATTGTGACTGGACCTTCACTTTATTGTGACCGGTCCCTCGCTTTATTGTGACTGGTCCTTCACTTTATTGTGACCCGTCCCTCGCTTTATTGTGTCTGGCCCCACGCTTTATTGTATCTTGTCCCTCACTTTATTGTCTCTGGTCCCTCGCTTTATTGTGACTGGTCCTTCACTTTATTGTGAATGGTCCCTCACTTTATTGTGACTGGTCCTTCACTTTATTGTGAATGGTCCCTCACTTTATTGTGAATGGTCCTTCACTTTATTGTGACTGGTCCTTCACTTTAATGTGTCTGGTCCCTCACTTTATTGTGACTGGCCCCTCACTTTATTGTATCTTGTCCCTCACTTTATTGTGACCGATCCCTCGCTTTATTGTGACTGGTACCTCGCTTTATTGTGTCCCCAGACTGGTCCCTCACTTTATCGTGACTGGTCCCTCACTTTATCGTGACTTTTTAAGTATATTTTTGGGGCTTTTATGCCTTTAATGGATAGGACAGTTCAGAGAGTGACAGGAAATGGGAGGCAGAGACGGGGGGAATGACACGGAGGATATGGCCGCTCGACGGGGGATTCGTGACCAGTCCCTCACTTTATTGTGACCCGTCCCTCGCTTTATTGTGTCTGGCCCCACGCTTTATTTCATCTTGTCTCTCACTTTATTGTGACTGGTCCCTCGCTTTATTGTGACTGGTCCCTCACTTTATTGTGACTGGTCCTTCACTTTATCGTGAATGGTCCCTCACTTTATTGTGATTGGTCCTTCACTTTATTATGAATGGTCCCTCACTTTATTGTGACTGGTCCTTCACTTTATTGTGACTGGTCCTTCACTTTATTGTGACTGGTCCCTCACTTTAATGGGTCTGGTCCCTCACTTTATTGTGACTGGCCCCACGCTTTATTGTATCTTGTCCCTCACTTTATTGTGACTGGTCCTTCACTTTATTGTGACTGGTCCTTCACTTTATTGTGACCGGTCCCTCACTTTATTGTGACCCGTCCCTCGCTTTATTGTGTCTGGTCCCTCACTTTATTGTGTCTGGTCCCTCACTTTATTTTGTCACCCATCCGGTCCCTCACTTCATTGTATCTGGTCCCTCACTTTATTGTGTCTGGTCCCTCACTTTATTGTCTCTGGTCCCTCGCTTTATTTTGTCCCCCATCCGGTCCCTCACTTTATTGTGTCTGGTCCCTCACTTTATTGTCTCTGGTCCCTCGCTTTATTTTGTCCCCCATCCGGTCCCTCACTTTATTGTGACTGGTCCCTCACTTTATTGTGTATGGTTTCTCACTTTATTGTGCCTGGTCCCTCACTTTTTTAAGACTTGTCCCTCACTTTATTGTGACCGGTCCCTCACTTCCTAACCCTAACCCTTGTATCTGGTCCCTCACTTTATTGTGTCTGGTCCCTCACTTTATTGTGTCTGGTCCCTCGCTTTATTTTGTCCCCCATCCGGTCCCTCACTTTATTGTCTCTGGTCCCTCGCTTTATTTTGTCCCCCATCCGGTCCCTCACTTTATTGTGACTGGTCCCTCGCTTTATTTTGTCCCCCATCCGGTCCCTCACTTTATTGTGACTGGTCCCTTGCTTTATTTTGTCCCCCATCCGGTCCCTCACTTTATTATCTCTGGTCCCTCGCTTTATTTTGTCCCCCATCCGGTCCCTCACTTTATTGTGACTGGTCCCTTGCTTTATTTTGTTCCCATCCAGTCCCTCACTTTATTGTGACTGGTCCCTCACTTTATTGTGTATGGTTTCTCACTTTATTGTGCCTGGTCCCTCACTTTATTAAGACTTGTCCCTCACTTTATTGTGACCGGTCCCTCACTTCATTGTGTCTGGTCCCTCACTTTATTGTCTCTGGTCCCTCGCTTTATTTTGTCCCCCATCCGGTCCCTCGCTTCATTGTGTCTGGTCCCTCACTTCATTGTGTCTGGTCCCTCACTTTATTGTGACTGGTCCCTCACTTTATTGTGGATGGTTTCTCACTTCATTGTGCCTGGTCCCTCACTTTATTAAGACTGGTCCCTCACTTTATTGTGACTGGTCCCTCACTTCATTGTGTCTGGTCCCTCACTTTATTGTGTCTGGTCCCTCACTTTATTTTGTCCCCCATCCGGTCCCTCACTTCATTGTGTCTGGTCCCTCACTTTATTTTGTCCCCCATCCGATCCCTCACTTCATTGTGTCTGGTCCCTCACTTTATTGTATCTGGTCCCTCACTTTATTGTCTGGTCCCTCACTTTATCGTGGCCCCGGACCGGTCCCTCGCTTCATTGTGTCCCCACAAACACTTCCTGTTGTGTTGACAAACTGATGAAGCTGTTTTCTGAGTTTGTAATAACCTACGTTTGTGTCTTTGTCTATTTTTCTGAATTGAGCCTGCAGAGCCACTGTAGCTTTAAAATGAGATTATTTATTATAAACATGTAGAAATTATAAACAAGACTAGTTGTTTTACACTGACTGCAGGATGTAAACTTGTACTTCCTGTTTTGTCCTCCAGATGTCTCACTCTCTCTTTCTCTTTCTTTCTCTGGGGTTAAACTACACTGTTTCCATTCACTCTAGTTTTACACTGTAGGTTTGGTATTCCTGCTGTTTACCATACACCCCCCACCCCCCAACACGACCCCCCCCCCCCCAATCTGCTGTCGTCTGTCTGTCCCCGCCCACCCAAACACCCCCCGACCGACCGGCCCACGCCGACCGACATCAAACACTCCTTTGATACGAGATGGCCTTTATGTGTGTGTGTGTGTGTGTGTGTGTGAGGAAGGGGGTTTTTATGGTGGGGGGTGGGGTTTGTGGTGGTGGGGGGTGGGTGGGTGTTTCCATACCATAGTAGTAAAGAGCTTTTCCTTCTCTTTTCTTTTTTTTCTCCCTGTGTGTGATTTACTGTGGAGGTGGATCCAGGTTAGAGAAGGTTTTATATAGATTTTAAGAACACCGTCGTCACGTGACTCGACGTTAAAACAAAAAAACATCAAACCTAGAGAAACTACAAACGTTCAAATAAAATAAAAGTTAATTAATAATCGTTATTTCTTTGGATCATAGATTATTATAAGATGAATAACAGTGTTTGAACCATTATGGGAGATAAAGTTGGACGACGAAGCAGAGGGAAACCGGCGGGAAACCTAGCTGTTCTGTTGGAAACACCGAGAATTTTCAGAATAAAAGTCCAGCTCATGTGTAAATGTGATGCAGATGGAGGGAAAAGTGCCGGCAGACACAAACGCACACACACAGACACACACTCACACACAAATCCATGAATGTGTGTGTTCAAAGAGTATGAGTGTATTCAGTGTGTGTATGTATGTGTGTGTGTCCGGCTGACCTTTCCACTCATGAATTTTCAGCCACATGTTTAAGTTTTTAAATAATTTAAAAGCCCTGATGCTGCTTCGTCTGTTTAGTGTGTGTTCATGTGTGTGTGTATATGTGTGTGCATGTGTGTGTGTGTGTGTGTGTGTGTGTTTATGTGTGTGTGTTGTGAGAGCGGTTGCACGTCTGTAAATGTAAATGCTGCATGTGAATGTGAATGTGAAGCTGCAGACAAAGACAGAGCAGCTTTTGTTCTTCCATGACAGAAAAGGCCTCTGCAGCTCCTGAAATGGCGGCAGCAGCAGCAGCAGGAACGAGGAGGCTGAGGAGGAGGAGGAGGAGGAGGAGGAGGAGGAGGAAGGAGAGCTGCAAAACCCGGAGCGGACTCATTGGCCCCGGCTGGATCTGGATCCTGGACTCTGTGATCTGGGTTTCATGTTGTTTCACGTCGTGTTTTGGCTGTTTGTTTCGCGGTAAATGACACAGACGAGAAGCCGCGCCCACATATTTTTTTTAAATATCATATCAACACATTGATGTGATCTTTAAAGGAATAGGTCAACGTAGTATGGGAAAAGGAAAACACACCGACTGACATGACTGAAGCTGTAAAGTTCACTGATCAGGAAGATGCAAATTAAGTGTGATCATCTTTTAGTTTAACCTTTGTGAAAATGAATCTGTTTCACAGGTGGTTATTACTCAGACTGTTTCCTATTGGCCGGAGCTAGGTGGTAAAACACAATAAACTAGGCCCGTCTGTGAAACTAAGCTAAAATAAACTAAGGTAGGTTTAACTAAACCAAAATATCATAAGATTATAGCTTAGACAAATTAATTATCTGGGCTTAATTAAGATGAACTAAGATAAAATAACTAAGATACAATACAAAAAGCTAAGCTAAGATATGATAACTTGACCTATCTATCTATCTATCTATCTATCTATCTATCTATCTATCTATCTATCTATCTATCTATCTATCTATCTATCTATCTATCTATCTATCTATCTGGGTTTAACTAAGCTTAACTAAGATAAAATGACTAAGCTACAATACAAAAAGCAAGGCTAAAGCAGGCTAAGCTAAGATATGGTAACTTGACCTATCTATATATCCATCTATCTATCTGGGTTAGACTTAGCTTAACTGATATAAAATAACTAAGACAGGCTTACTAAACTACAAAATACAACAAGATATGCTAAACTAAGCTCAGACAAATAAAGCTAAAAGAGTAAAATGTGATAACTTGACATATATCTTGGTTTAACTAAGGTAAACTAAGCCTAAATAAGCAAGTTGAGCTAAGTTACGATAAATTAAGCTACAATAAACACAATTGAGCTAAACTAAGCAAAGACGACCTAAACCAAGACATAAATAAACCCAGCAAACCTAAAATAAACTAAACTGAGATTAAACAAACCAAGATAAATAAACAACATTAAGGCAACCTAAACTGATCTAAATTATTCCAAGCTGAAATTGACCAAATAATCAAACAAAGCTAAGCTAATATAAACTGAACTAAGCCAATATAAGATAAGTGCTGGTTTTGGCTTTATATTTCCAGATATAACATCGATCTTGTTTATATATTGCTTTTGGTTCCTCAGGTGGTTTCCTGCTGACGGTGCTGAGTCGTGTGTCGGGGCCTTCTAGTTTAATTTGAGGAAACGAAACCCGCTCATAACGAACCTGCAACTGCAGAAAGTCACACTTCAGATCCTCCTCTGGGTTTGGCCACAGTTTCATCTCTCTCTGTCTGTGTGTGTGTGTGTGTGTGTGTAAAAAACCGTGATTATCACAGTAGCTGCTGTATAGTTTTAACAGCGAAGACTTCTTCTTCCTCTCCGCTGGCTGGCTGGCTGCTGCATGATATCGTTGTTACTAATCTCCAGTCTGGTCTGGGGGAGTTTCCCCGAGTTCACATCAGTGACAGAGGAAACAAAACAGTGAGAGGAAGAAGGCGACATATTAAAAATACAAGTTCTCAGAGTGAGGAGGAGGAAGAGGAGGAGGAAGAGGAGGAGGAAGAGGAAGAGGAGGAGGAGGAGGAAGTCTTTACAGCAGCGTAGTGAGAGGTGTGTTCAGGGTTTTGAAGTTTCTAGGAGCTGAATCAGCCCAACGAACGAACGAACGAGGCTTCAGCAAACATGAAGAGACATGATGATCCATCTATCACTGTCAGGTTTTCCTCACTCACACAAACACACACACTCACACACACTCACACACACATACACACACAAACACACACGCCCTCCTTCATAATGGCCAGCACTAAGTCGACTGTGTTTCTAAAAATACAGGACTCGCCCCTCCGAGGCTCTGGGGAGCAGAGCGAGTCACTCCCTGCTGCTGCTGCTGGAGGCTTTTTGGTGGCTGGAGGTTTGAAAAGTTTCCCCTCAGACCATACATGGAGCCCTGAGAGCAGGAGGAGGAGGAGGAGGAGGAGGAGGAGGAGGAGGAAGGGCTGAGGCCTGACAAATACACAAACATTAACACATGAACATGAACACAACAGGCAGCTACTGTTGTTATAGGCTACGACCGACCGTCTGGGAAACTCATGTTCCTCAAACGCATCAACAAACTTTATTGATGTTTCTTCAAACACCAAAAATAAAAAGTTAAAGAAAACTATTAAATCTAAATGATTAGAAGTCACCTGTAGATGGAAGAAGCTCAGCGAGTGACCTCTGACCTCTGACCTCAGCAGAAACATCTACTCTTCTTCTTGTTCTTCAGGGCTCAGGAGCAGCTGGATGGAAACATCACACGATGCGTTAAAGTGTTTAATTCACATCTTACACCCATGGACACATGATCAGACTGAAGACCCTCTGTCTTTGTGTTGCCTCGGATTAAACTTCATACATTTTATTCACTATTTGTCTCTTTGTGTAGATTTTTGTCTTGTTGTGTTCACAATTTGTGTCTTTATGTTCACCATTTGTCTCTTTGTTTTGCCTATTTGTGTCTTTATGTTCACTATTTGTCTCTTTATGTTCACTATTTGTCTCTTTATGTTCACTATTTGTCTCTTTATGTTCACTATTTGTCTCTTTATGTTCACTATTTGACTCTTTATGTTCACTATTTGTCTCTTTATGTTCACTATTTGACTCCATGTTCACTATTCCTCCCCCTGCATTCACTCCTTGCCTCCATGTTGTCTCTTTGTATCTTCATGTTCTTGGTTCTCCATCTTGGAAACTACAGGAAAGCGAAACTTGAAGCTGCGTCTGAGACGTGGACAGACTCGGTGAGTATGGAGGACACACCTGTACCTGACAGACAGGTCGGTATGTGTTACTGCAGCAGCTGCAGCGTCGGCCTCGGGCCTCGGGCCACGTCTTTACGTCTGCAGCAGGAATCTGCTCCTCTGCAGCTTTGAGCCAAACAACTGAAGAGCGCGAAAAGAGAGAAACAGAAAGAGTAACAGAGAGAGAGAGAGAGAGAGTCTTCCTGCTCAGGATCAAAACAAATATTTGCCGTTGGTCGTCGGTCGGCTTCGGGGCGGAAATGTGAAGAATGAGGAAGTGCTGGTGTGTTTGTGTGGAGCGAGGGAGCGAGGCAGCGAGGCAGCGCGGCGGGCAGCAGCCTGCAGCCTCTCCAACATGTCCACCGGCCAAGATCGCTCTGCACACTTCCTGTTTTTCTCCACAGCTTCACATTCAGTCTGAAAACAGAAGCAGAAAAACCCCCCGTGAGACGAGACGTTCAAGGCCTCGACTGTGAATCAGACAGAGCAGCGAAAGTGCAAAGCGCTGACGACGACGGACAGACACGAGCTCAGACTGGCCGATGTTGGTTTATTATTACATATTAATATGATGTAAAATAAAATCGACCTTTCTGGTTGGCTGGCTGGCGTCCTGCGGGGGATTGGTCCATTTTTACCCCGCCGGTTCCGGACGCACAGGTTTAACAATAACTAAGCTACAATACAAAAAGCAAGGCTAAAGCAGGCTAAAATAATCTGGGTTAGACTAAGCTTAACTAGGATAAAAATAACTAAGACAGGGGCTAACAAAACTACAAAATACAATAAGATAGGCTTAACTAAGCTAAGACAAATGAAGCTAAACTAAAATAACATAAGCTAAGATGTGATAACTTGACCTATCTATCTATCCATCTGAGTTTAAATAAGATTAACTAAACTAAGCTAAGACAAATAAAGCTAAAGAAGCTAAGATGTGATAACATCAATCTATCTTGGTTTAACTAAGATTAACTAAGCCTAAATAAGCAAGTTTAACTAAGTTAAGATAAATTAAGCTAAAATAAACACAATTGAGCTAAACTAAGCAAAGACGACCTAAACCAAGACATAAATAAACCCAGCAAACCTAAAATAAACTAAACTGAGATTAAATCATTTTTAATTGGTCCATTTTTTTCTGGACGCGCAGGTTTAACAGGTTCTGTTTGTGGACATGTTGGTAACGATGTGTCACATTTCACATCCTGTCTGTCCTCGGCGTCGGCAGCAGCAGCAGCTGTCCACACGCTCTCCTCCTATTTATTCATAATGATTATAATAATAAAACAACGTAGGCTATATGATTAAAGCTCACAGACATTTGTGTGTTTTCTTCTTTTTCTGTCAATCAAACAGCTCAATAAACAGAAAACCATGTTGTCTTGTGTTTGTCTTTTTGTTCTAACACATTCACAGACAGACAGAGAGACATTGATCTGTGTCGTCCGTCCTCTGTCAGGATGAGTGACGGCTTCAGAGCAGAACATCTGCAGCATATTTTAATCTAGATGCTTCAGTCCATAGAGGACGGACGGACGGACGGATGGACACAGAGACACAGAGGGACGGAGACAGAGAAGGTCAGAAGGTCGACGACATTCAACTCCTCCTGTTTTTTCACGGTGAGGATGAAGAGGAGAGGAACAAACTGCTGCTGCAGCTCGACCTCTCTGAGACGGAGCCAATCAATCCATACGACCTCTTCCTCCATGTCCACACACACACACACACACACACACACACACACACACGGTTCAGGAAGGGAGGGGTGGTCGAGGTAATTTGAGATGCATTTCCTGGAGTCTCATAAAGCAGAAGACTGAGGACCAGCGGCGGTTTTCCTCTGGGTCCTAAAGTCCCTCAGAAAACACAGAGATGAATGAAACCTTCAACCTTCAGCTCTGTCCTCAGCACCGGTCCGTCCCTCCACAGTCAGTCTGTGTCCTTTTTGTCTTTGTCTTATAGAATAAATATCATAAAATCGTCTCTTT
>NC_140923.1:3681330-3743009 GCF_045865225.1 Trachurus japonicus
CAAAGAGATAAATGAGATGAAGTGATGAGATGTGATGGAGAGAAAAGAGGAAGAGGAAACAGTCAGTCAGCTTGTGTGCAGCTGGTGGACGGTCCCGTGTTTCTGAGGCTCATCAGCAGAGCGAGTCCACAGCAGTAGAGCAGACTCTTCACTATCAGCACTGTGTAGAGCAGACAGAGCAGCTTCACCCTGCACTGAGGCCGGAGAGGATCCAGGGGAACCACTGCAACAGAAAAGGAGTCAAAGAGAAACCAGTCAGTGCTGTGCTGCTCTGCTCTCTGTGACAGAGTCTCCACATGAAGCTGAATCACTGCTCAACACAGTCACCAAGCCTCCATCACCTTCTTCTGTCAACTGGCCATGACTATTCAAATCACTCCACCATCACATGGAAAGTCCAAATGGGAAAAGACACAGGTGGTTATTGATTCACAGAAGGACTTCACCACCACAGGTTCAATTTGACCTTTGACCTCACACTGAGTCCTTAGATTGACTCTTCAATAGAAACCTGACTGAGTGCAGCTCTAAGATTCAGTCCCTACAGTTGTTATATCTCCTCAGATTGAGTTCAGGGCCTCCAACACGTGTTATCAGTCGGAATGGGCCAGTGAAAGCTCTGGGACTGGACTTTGTTGTGCTGTTGGACACTAGGACAGAATCAGGGAGTGTGTGTTGAAGTGTGATGTGATGAGCAGAGAGTGAACAGACTGATACTGGGCCCTAACTGCAGCACAACATTGGAGCTGTCCATGCAGAGAGGCAGCAGGTGATCTTACAGTCAGCTTGGTGCGGAGCTGCCAGGTGTGCTGGCTGTCTCTCTGGAGGACAGGGGGCTGGAGCTGGAACCTCTAAAACAGAAAAGGAGTCAAAGAGAAACCAGTCAGTGCTGTGCTGCTCTGCTCTCTGTGACAGAGTCTCCACATGAAGCTGAATCACTGCTCAACACAGTCACCAAGCCTCCATCACCTTGTGCTGCCTGGGCCTCCACCGTGCCCCCCTCGTGCTTGACGTAGCAGCGGTATTTATACGTGTAGAAGGCGTCCCGATCCACCAGCAAGATGCCGACGGAGCGTCCCGGCTCTGTGAGCTGCAGCTGCTCTCCCTCAGCAGGAAGCAGAGGACCATCCTCCTTCTGTCTTTTCCAGGAGAACTGGACCAGAGGAGGAGACATGGCTGAGGCCAGACACAGCAGGGAGCTCCTCCCCTCCAGGTGGGCTCTGGATGCTGCTGGGTACACGCTCACCACGGGCTTCACTACCTGCTCATCTGAAATTTGACAGCAGCAACAAGCAGCACAGACACATTCACACAGTCAACAGCAGCTTCCAGCACTGCACTGCATTCAGTCTGATCCTGGACACTACATGGACTCTGATCACTCAGCTCCTCATCAATACAGCACAGAGGTCACCACCTGTCCTGGACTCACCTCCACACACATTTACTGTGCTGTACATCATGTTTATAGACGATGTTTATCATCAGACAAAGATCAGCTTCAACAAAGTCTCACATGGAAAAAATCTTAATTTTTATATTTCCCTTTATAAATAGTCAGCACAGATCATGTCCTCATGATGTAATATATTTACTATTGAACAACTATAGAATATTTTAAACTTCTTAATAAAATACATATTTACAATATTAATATGATGTGTAAAATATATAGTCTTAAGATTCACATAAATAATTAAATAGATAAATAAAAAGGTAAATTATTTGAAAATCCAATTTAATGCTAATACAAAAAACACATAACATGTAATATATATTCTGACAATAAACAGTATAATGACAAATTAAGTTGTTCGGCTAAGATTTAATTTCTGCACAACCATACATTTTATACATTAAAACTTAATTCTATTTATTATTAAATAAATTCATCAAATATGTATTATAATCATATGATTAAAATATGAACATGTAAATGATTTTAGCTAAATTCTACATTATACTAATTTGTGTTTCAGATAAATAAATATTGATTCATATGATTAACTGTTACTACATAACTAATGCAATAAGTAATGTAGTACTTCTTAAATTAAACTTCTTAATATGATACATATTTACAAAATTAATATGAAGTGTAAAAGATACAGTCATAAGATTCACATGTAAATGAATAATTTAAAATGTAAATAAATAATTTAAAAATCTAATTTAGTGCTAATACAAAAATTACATGACATGTAATATTATATATTCTGACAATATATAATGACAATTTAAGTTGTTGTGTCTTCTTTTTAAAAAACCTGCCAAGGTTTAAGTGTAATTCTTCTGTGTATACATAACCATACATTTTGTATTTATTTACGCTTATTTCTTAAAACTAGATTCTACATTATACTAATTTGTGTTTCAGTGAAATAAATATTGAATCATATGATTAACTGTTACTACATAACTAATGTAATAAGAATAATACATAGAATCATTCTCAAAACATTTATAAATACATTTCCCAATTAGTTAAATATATTTTACACAATCAGAAATGCATTTTTAACACGACACAAATTATGTTTGTCATAATTTTTTTATCTAATCAATTATTAATATTGACCGCCAAATAAGCAATACATATTTTAGAAAATGTGTCTTTTGTCATATTTAAAGTGCACTTATGTATATTTATCATTTAATTTATTATTATATGTAATATTTTGAATGATATACATTTTGTTGTTCTTTAAATAAATATTTTATATTATGTGAATTGATTTTAGGAGAAGAGAGAAAAGAAAAGCCGTGTGATGGTTGATGAAGCAGCAGCTGATGAGAATCCAGACTGAACTCACAATATCTCAACTTTTTAGACTCTTCACAAACGTTTCAGCTGCAGCAGAAATAAAGAAATAAAGAATTCCTTCTGCTGTTCAGAGATTCAAACCTCTTTTCACTCATGGTTGAACTGTGTCATTGAAGAACGGCTGCATCAGAAACTTTGTACTAAACTCTGAACAAACTAACATGTAAAGTCTGAAACAGCAGAAACTGACTTCAGACACATTTTAACTTCTTCAATAAAAACAACTGAAGGGAAATAAAAGTTTGTTCTTACCTGTTACAAACAGTTTAGTTCCAGAGCCAAAGATGTCGTAGATGTGCCACGACTCTCCTCCTCCACAGTGAGAAAGACTAATACAAAAACCCGTCTGCTGCTGAATGTGTCAGCTGAGCTGAACGAGTCCACATTATGAACCAGGATCATGTTTCAGCTCCATCATGTGTTTCTCTAACGTTCACATCAACATCACTGTCTCTTCTTCTCTTTTCTTTTGGCTTCACACTGAAACATATCAACAAATATTCACATTGAAGTTGGTCCAGACGTTCATGTTCCCCTCAGGATGAACCGTTGCTCCAGTTTTATCACATGATTTAAAGTTGGTTTGTTGTTTAGAGTTTTTCTGTTTGATATGATTTTATTCATTTAGCTCCTTTGACTGTTTCTGTTGCTCTTGTTTTCTCATTGAGCTTCTGTGTTTCTTCTCTGTCCTCAGTGTGTGGAACAACAGGAAACCTGCTGAAATATCTGATAACAACATGGATCAACATCAAAGAAAAGTCTAGAAAAAGTGTGTGATGTGGAGGTGAAGTGTGTGAACCTGGGCTGTGGTTTACTGCTCTCTTCCTGTCACTGACGCTGTTTGACACCTGTTCATCTGGAGGTTTTTGTTCAGGCTGCAGGGATCATTTCTCACTGTGGAGGATCATCCTTAAAACACCAGCAGTAGTAGGAGGCTGAATGAGAGAGTTTAACTTTCTCTATCTTCAACTCACAGCTCACATTCTGTTTATTAACAACTGTGAAATCATCTATCTGAGGATGATTTGACCTTGAATCTATTTCACCACTTTGCCTGTTAATATCAAGAATCCGTCTAAATGGTTGATTTTCTTTCGTCTGTAACCAATGTACCCTTCCACTGGTGTCACACAGCTCGGTTCGTTCACATCTGAATGAGGCAGATTCACCAACTCTCCTGGTCAATGATAACTGGTCCTGGACCAGCTCTGCTGCCATGGCAACCAGTGCTGCAGAGACACAGACAGGTAGATGAAGGTCAGTGTGACGGTGGTAGTGACAGGTAGAGTGTGTGGGCTCCTGATTGGCTGGAAACACTCACCTGAACACAGACAGCACAGAGCAGCAGCTAGGAGGAAAAGCATTTTGTGAATCAGTGGTGTTTCCTCTGGAGAAGCTGAGGAGAAGTGGAGCTCTGATGCTGCTGAGGCCAAACAAGGACGAGCTGTGAGCTCAGACGAGGCCACGTGGTTTCTGACGGCTCCTCCAACTCCCATCAGCCCCTGCTGCTGCTGATTGACAGACATTTGTCCCTTGCCCTCATTTCTGTTATGTCTGCCATTTTACTTTGTTTAATTCAGGGATTAGCTTTTATTTCTTAGCTTTTATATTTTTTTTTTTGTTTTGTTTTTTTTAAAAACCTCATGTGTTCCCTCATTATAAAGTAGTGTTAGCGTTTCCTCAGTTCACTGTGGTTTTAACAGCTCCCTGTCATGAAAGCATTGTGGGATGGCAGGTGGGTGGGGCTGTGGTCTGTCTCTCATGTCTCTGTGTAAAGCACTTTGAGTTACAATTACTGTATGAAAAGTGTTGTACGAATAATTTAATTTGATTTGATTCTGCTTATTTTGTTGAAATTGGTTTAAACTTTTCTTATTTCCAAAATGTGAAGTAACTTGTTTGATTTGAAATACAGGTTGATGTGTTTATTTAAACCCAAATGAAAATATGTTCATTTGGGTTATAGAGTAGAGTAGAGTAGAGAATACTTCATTCATCCCTAGGAGGGAAATTCAAATTAGTCCAGTAGCTCACACGACAATGACACAAAAAAGAAAGAAAGATGGAGCAGGGCCGCCAGGTGGAGCAGGACCGCCGGATGGAGCAGGACCACTGGATGGAGCAGGACCCCTGGATGGAGCAGGACCACCGGATGGAGCAGGACCACCGGATGGAGCAGGAACCGCTGGATGGAGCAGGACCACCGGATGGAGCAGGACCACCGGATGGAGCAGGACCACCAGGTGGAGCAGGACCTCCAGGTGGAGCAGGACCACCAGGTGGAGCGGGACCTCTGGATGGAGCAGGACCACTGGGTGGAGTAGGACCGCTGGGTGGAGCAGGACCGCTGGATGGAGCAGGACCGCCGGATGGAGCAGGACCGCCAGGTGTAGTAGGACCACTGGATGGAGCAGGACCACCAGGTGGAGCAGGAAGCCGCCAGGTGGAGCAGGACCCCCGGATGGAGCAGGACCCCCGGATGGAGCAGGACCCCCGGATGGAGCAGGACCACCAGGTGGAGCAGGACCACCAGATGGAGCAGGACCACTGGATGGAGCAGGGCCGCCGGATGGAGCAGGGTCACCAGGTGGAGCAGGACCCCCGGATGGAGCAGGACCACCAGGTGGAGCAGGACCACCAGGTGGAGCAGGACCACCAGATGGAGCAGGACCACCAGGTGGAGCAGGACCCCCGGGTGGAGCAGGACCCCCGGATGGAGCAGGACCACCAGGTGGAGCAGGACCGTCAGGTGGAGCAGGACCCCCGGATGGAGCAGGACCACCAGGTGGAGCAGGACCCCCGGATGGAGCAGGACCACCAGGTGGAGCAGGACCACCAGGTGGAGCAGGACCGCCGGGTGGAGCAGGACCGCTGGTGAAGTGGATGATCCAGGCCGTCCAGAATGGCCTCCTCCATCCTCAGTGCTCATCTCTCCACCACACCCCCCAGTGAGTCCATCAGGGAAACATGACTGAAGTATGTCGTCATTAAAGGTGCCTCAGGATGTTTAGTCTGTATCCTAGCAACAACTTTATGGAGAACTTCAGATGGAACTTAAGCAGTTGCCATTGGGTGGGATGTACACAAGTGTTGTTATGATGCAGAGAGTTGATATTTCCAATGATGACTGACCTGACCTGCTCTGTATATTAACACTCTCAACTCAACTCAACTCAACTCAACTCAAAATTTATTTCTATAGCACATTTAAAAACAACCTTTGTTGCCCAAAGCAGGACTCTCACAACGGGAGGGAGGAACAAACACCTGTAAACATAAACAGCCCACAAAGAGGGAACGGTTTCGCATATTTTTAAATCAACATCAGGTGTATCCATGGGGGGAGGGATGGGGAGGTAGCAAAACGGTGTTGCTCTAGTTTATTTAGTTTAATTGAATAAAACTTCATATTTAAAAAGCAGCGCTATTAGAGCTGTGAGAAATTAAAAGCAGCCTCCTCTTTCGTCATATTCTGCAGCAACACTGTTGCTTCAGGCTGCGATCGTGCTTTTTTAAAGGGATAGTTCACCCTAGAATGATATTTCGCTCATTATCTACTCACCCTCATGTTGACTAAGGGCTGGAAGAATTTTCAGAGTCCACCGTCCCTTCTCTGAGTTACAGGGGGTCTTGGCGTAGCAGTGCATTTCAATGCAACGGTTGCAAAGGGACACCAGAGCTCACCAGAGCGGAAGCTTCTCGAAGCTCCTCTTCCTGGTCCGTCCAAATCTCGCGTGATTCGCAGTAACCGCACTGACGCCGGCGCAAATCACACGAGATTTGGACGGACCAGGAAGAGGAGCTTCGAGAAGCTTCCGCTACAAACAAGCTTAAAATATAGACTTATTTAATTTTTTTCGGGACAATTACGCAATTTGGGGCTTCAGCACAAGACGGACATTACATACGAGCATCATGGAGGTATTTGGATGTTTTTTTGTGTGTGTTTTTTTACGAAGAGCTCTGGTGTCCCTTTGCAACCGTTGCATTGAAATGCACTGCTACGCCAAGACCCCCTGTAACTCAGAGAAGGGACGGTGGACTCTGAAAATTCTTCCAGCCCTTAGTCAACATGAGGGTGAGTAGATAATGAGCGAAATATCATTCTAGGGTGAACTATCCCTTTAAAGCAGAAGTAAGTGGTCCGGTCGTTTTCGCTAATGCTGCGTTCCAGGCAGGCTTTTGAAATCGTAAATTACAGCTTCAAGTCACAACTTACGACTTTGTAGCGTTTCAGGCAACCCACTCGTGTTTTTCCTACCTGTTTTACCGGTGAAAGTCACTATAACGGCCACTCGTAACTTCCGACCGGTGAACTCGTACCAGATCGAACTGGTACGATTTCACAGGTCGGAAAAATACGAGTTTCCTTGAACGCACCATAACAGTCCTCGTCCCTACGTCGCCACATTCACGGCGTCCCTTGGCTGCACACACAGCCCTGCATGCCGTTCTCTCTCCTCATTGGATAAAACTTGTAGGATACGATAAATGTTTTCTCCTCGGCTCAGAGCAGAGCAGAGGGACTGAGAGACCCGTGTTTCAGACCAAACACTCTATGTAAGTGATTGCTGTCGGAAGATATAACTATTTAAGACTTATATTAACACAAATATATCACTTACTTCTGCTTTAAATTGTATTTTATTTTATCACTCATACTGTTCATTAAAACATATTAAAATAACCTGCTGCTTGTGGCTGAAAATCAGCCCATTGTCACACCATTTCATGCGGATATAGAATCTTATGACAGAAAAAAAAAAATCCCTCCTTTGATTTGAACACGCACAGTGTGTACAAATCTGTGAGCTGGGTTAACAAACCGAGTTGATAATCGCCCTGGGATGGAGGGAGGTAGCAAAACAGAAAGTCTGTCAACATTTCCCCTCCACAAAAGGGATCGGATGCGGTTGGTTCAAATAAACATTTTAACAGACTAATTCATTTCTCCGTGAAACCGGTATAGTGGGCGGATGCGCATGGTTCAAATAAACATTTAACAGACTAGTTCAATTCTCTGTGAAATCTTTGATTATTTGCTAGCCTATGTCGCATCATAGGTTACAGCCAGATCAACTGGTTTATATGTAAATTCCAGACCACCACATATATAGTATGTGGCCTTACAGACCCCAGTCATTACTCGCCATTTCAGACCCTCACACACATCGCGGAGGCTCGCTATTTTATCCACACACTGAACTGAAGACCCGGCTCTTTTTTTTTTTCTTCATCCCAAGAGAAATGGCTGCTCGTAACGGTGA
This sequence comes from Trachurus japonicus, assembly GCF_045865225.1. Classification (NCBI taxonomy): domain Eukaryota; kingdom Metazoa; phylum Chordata; class Actinopteri; order Carangiformes; family Carangidae; genus Trachurus; species Trachurus japonicus. The sequence continues at coordinate 3,689,422 of NC_140923.1, forward strand.
GTTTTAATTATATTAAATCCGATATTCTATCTTTTTTTTATATATAGCCTATATAAATTATTTACACATTATAAATAGTCTTTTTTTATTAAGGCTACATTGTGTCTGGATGTGGCGCTATTGACATCTATTTCCCGAAACCACAGGAGCTTCTACAACCAGTGTATACGTTTATTTTTAAAAAGCTGTGGTATTGAGGGTGGTTGTATGTGCTTGCTAATGTAGGCTAATTTACAATACAGTCAGGCCGACCCATAGCAAAAACAGACTATCCTTGAAGAGGAATCGCGGGATAGAAAATAAAAACACCGCAGAATCTGTGTAAGTATCATAATAAAATAGCTTCGCAATAAAATGATTGAAAATGTTGGTCCATGTTATTGATTTTTTCTTTCTCTATATAGCTCAACACCTAAGAAAAAAATGCATTGGGTGCAGGGAAGCCCGGTCCTCGGAGAAATCGGTAACGGTGAGTGTTTTGTTTTTGTTTTATTTTTGTTTTTTTCACTCTATCCTCATCTTAGTGTTATTATGTAACAACTCTTTTCTGTGTTTAAAATAGGTCAGAGAAACGGGGAAAACCAGGAACCCTGCCATTTTGCGGCTCTGAATAGATCTCTAACCCAGCTCGCCAATAAAAACAAAGCCTCCTGTCCACAACCCAGGTATGTATAGAAACAATGCTCAGCCCATTCAGATTTTAAAAATACGTGTATGCGTTTTTCTTTTGTTTTTTTTTTACCTGCTTTTTTTTTTTTGGTGTTGTTATATTAAAGGTACAGTATGTAAGAAATCTAAAGCAACTGGCCGTAAAATCCTCCTAATATGTCACAGAGACTCAGGAATAATGTTCATATAACATGATAAACTCACCAATAACAATAGTACAGCCAGAGTATTCGCATTAAAAATCTTTTTTGCAGACTGCAAATCATGTTTATGTTTTGAATTTACGTGTTTACATGTTGTGCCACCTAGCCCTCTCTCCCAGTCACGGCGGCGTCAGTGGTATTTCAGCCTCAGTCTGCTTCCACTGAGCTGCTGCTGTGGCTGGGAGAAAAAACGAGGTCGCTGTATTTTGAATTTGACTGCAGTAACCGTTTTTGGCCACATTCTTACATATTGTACCTTTAATGCTTGCTCTCTATAGTCCTGTGACAGAATCAGCAGAGGGCCACAACAGCCCCACACCTGCATCACCACCCCCATCACCAGCACAGCCGTCTACAACAGCAACATCTGCGGAGCTTACGGACGAGGAAGGAGAGGCGGGCAGAGAAGCGGTCGTTAATACCCAAGATTCCATCGTTTCGGACTTTGAATGTGCACAGCGGCTCGAGACGGAAGCGGATTGGTACGGTAGGGTTCACAGTCCTATACCCACAGCCCCCACCCTGCTAGTGGAGGACAGTCTGCCACCAACACAGCCCAGCAACTCAGCACCTGCTATCGCTATCCCGGTAATAATGCCGCCACTACCATTCTACTAGACTTGCTAGAATAGCCACAAGCGATTTTTGGAGGCCCCACAGCCATGATGATCACCACAGACTATTTGAACAGCATTTACGTGATCTGCAAGTGTTAATGCAAGAGATAGATGCGCATTATGTGAGACTGGGCATAGGCCGTCACACATCTGTAGGGTCTGTCGATGAACCGCCGTGTCTGCAATCAGGGTTTGATACACAGCCCCGTAGCCTACAACGCAGTGTCAAACACAACAAACAGCATCACACCCAGCTGCATCAACACCTGTAGTAGCATCAGCTAACAACACCACCGCCAGCATCACCACCCCCATCACCAGCGCCACTAACACCAACAGCAGCAGATGCGCCAGCAGTGTGCTTAGATGTGTTAACAGGGTGCGGCCCTGTAGATGTGAGGGAGATCAGGCCTTTTAACTCACTACAAATGCACCAGCGTATCGATATGAGATTTGTACCCATTGATCATCCGGAGCAGGTCCCAGCAATAGTCAGTTAATTTATTTACTTATTTATTATTTTATGTATATTCTTTGTTTATTTTTCGTTCTACATACTATTGATTAACAATGTGATTTCATTTAATTTTATATTTAAACCCTGTATTCGGTCTTTATAAAACTATGAAATTGTTGTTGTTTATAATAATGCTGTTACATTGTTAATGTTTTTTTTTTTTTTTCTGTCATAAGATGTTGTTGAATAAATACAGTACTGTTTGACAAACGAATACACACAATATACACTGATACTGCTTCCTCGTCTGTACAAATGTAAAATTGTACCCTCTGCACACAGTTACACCATGTATTATGTTAACAAACTTACAAACCATGACATTATTACAAAACAAATCATCTTTATACATTTTCATCACTCTGTCATAAGACAGTCCTTTTTGTATGTTATACAGAAAAAACACGCAATGGGCTCCGCACGTCCCTGTATGCTCGCTTTGCACACGCTTCTTAGTCCATGAGCCAAAACCCCAAAATCGGCCTCCCGCAATGGAACGGGTGGGCAATTTCTGGTTTGTTTTTTTGACTTGGTAGACATCTCTAGTGAACAGTTTGGCATGATAACCATTGCAAACAGGTAGCTTAGTGGTGGTTTTCATGTGTTGAATAGGTGGACTGGTAGAGTGGAAACCGTGTATAGTGCTTGTTCGATATTATGCTGTTTGTTGACCACTCAGGGTGCCTAAATCACTTCAAGGATGTTTTTCCCTTTTATCAAGACCCTACTGTAATAATAATAGACTCACCTCAGGAATATGTGAATGAAAATGTGATTTAAAAAGATTAGAACATACACATGAAATAGCCTACGATTTTAGAGTGTTTTACTTTTCATGCAATAACAAGAACAAACAAATGTTTTTTTACACAATTAAAATAAACTAAAGAGCTTGCTCCTTCTGTCACAAATAATGTGGAGCAGTACAGTATTTCAAGTGTCCCTCTGTCAACGACCTACGCCTGGCCAACAGCCTGAACGAGTTCTACTGCCGCTTTGAAAGACAATGGGACAGACCTGATATCCCCCACACCTCCGACCACATAGACCCATAGAATTTTGCACAAAATTTGGCCTACATGGTCTGATAGATGAGTTATTACACTAATGTTAGGACCCACACTGGGCTCAAAATCTATTTTCTTTTCTGCACAGCTTTAAATACTGTTTCTTCATCGGTACAAGTACTACATGGTATCACAGTAGAGCTGGTGTGGAGCAGTGTGTCACTGCAGCCATGAGAGGGCAGCAGAATAACAGTTTTATTCATTACAACAACAGGAGCAGAAGAGGAAGATGTTGATTTAATTCATTGCAGCTCATTTCATTGCAGGTGAACTGAAGCAGTGTGTTGTTTGAACCAGCAGAGGGCAGCAGTGTGAAGGTTTCACTCCTGACAGCAGGAGGAAACAGAGAGGAGCTCATCAGAGACTGAAAGATGAACTGATGTTGATTCAAAACTCATTCAACACTAAACAAACTTGATTTTAATTTGTTGTTTTTGCTTCTTTAAGATCACAGCTGAGGAGCTCTGTGGATTTGTACTGTTGTGTTTCCATCACAGCTGTTCAACAACAGGTGACAGTGTGTGTTACTAAACTCACCACTGACCTGAATGTGTTGTTGTGTTTCTGCATCATGGTGACCCAGATTCTTTTTTTATTTGCTTCCAGATTAAAATCAAGAGCAACTTTCCACTGATTCACTTCAGAGAAACAGAGAATTTCATTAAAACAATCACCATTCATAAAAAACAAAAAAAAGGTGGAAATAATGAGAATAAACCAAGATAAAGAGTTGAATTAGTAAATGAACCTCCTCTGCAGGCTGCCACCTCCCACTCAGAGGAAAAACCACACAGCAGCTTCAGCTGAAGACAGACATGAAAATAATGTTAGAAAAAAAGATAAAGATATTAGATGTTTGAAATAACTCTATTGAAATACGTAAAGTAGTGGAGGCCAGTCTGTTTAAGACCAGAGAGACTCCATGTCCTGTCATTTCCTCTGACTGTTTCATGCAAAGAGTGTTAATATACAAACAAGAACAAACATCCATTCAGATAATATTCAATATAATCTTAAAATAATCATCAGGTTTCAATGGATGATAACACATTTTCATTTTGAATAAAAACATTAACCTGTATGTCAAATCAACAAAGCAGAGCAAGTGACTTCACATTTTATAAATATGAAAAGCTTTAACCAATTTCAACAAAATAAGCAGAATCAAATCAAATTAAATGATTTGTACATCACTTTTCACACAGTAATTGTAACTCAAAGTGCTTAACACAGAGACATGAGAGACAGACCACAGCCCCACCCACCTGCCATCCCACAATGCTTTCATGACAGGGAGCTGTTAAAACCACAGTGAACTGAGGAAACGCTAACACTACTTTATAATGAGGAAACACAGGAGGTATTTAAAAAAAAACAAATAAAAGCTAATCTAAAAAAAGTAAAATGACAGAAATAAAATAAAATGCAGTCAGAGGCGTAGATCACAACAGAAATGAGGCCAAGAGACAAATGTCTGTCAATCAGCAGCAGCAGGGGCTGATGGGAGTTGGAGGAGCCGTCAGAAACCACGTGGCCTCGTCTGAGCTCACAGCTCGTCCTTGTTTGGCCTCAGCAGCATCAGAGCTCCACTTCTCCTCAGCTTCTCCAGAGGAAACACCACTGATTCACAAAATGCTTTTCCTCCCAGCTGCTGCTCTGTGCTGTCTGTGTTCAGGTGAGTGTTTCCAGCCAATCAGGAGCCCACACACTCTACCTGTCACTACCACCGTCACACTGACCTTCATCTACCTGTCTGTGTCTCTGCAGCACTGGTCGCCATGGCAGCAGAGCTGGTCCAGGACCAGTTATCATTGACCAGGAAAGTTGGTGAATCTGTCTCCTTCAGCTGTGAAGGAACTGATCAGTGTGACTATGATTATGTGGGCTGGTTCCAGAAGAAAGAGACAGAAACATTCACTGAGATTCTTGGTATTAACAGGCAAAATGGCAACTTTCATGGAACTTCAAATCATCCTCAGAAAGATGATTTCACAGCTGTTAATAAACAGAACGGCTGTGAGTTGAAGATAGAGAAAGTTAAACTCTCTCATTCAGCCTCCTACTACTGCGCCTGTTTGAAGAAAGTTCCCCACGGTGAGAAATGATCCCTGCAGCCTGAACAAAAACCTCCAGATGAACAGGTGTCAAACAGCGTCAGTGACAGGAAGAGAGCAGTAAACCACAGCCCAGGTTCACACACTTCACCTCCACATCACACACTTTTTCTTGACTTTTCTTTGATGTTGATCCATGTTGTTATCAGATATTTCAGCAGGTTTCCTGTTGTTCCACACACTGAGGACAGAGAAGAAACACAGAAGCTCAATGAGAAAACAAGAGCAACAGAAACAGTCAAAGGAGCTAAATGAATAAAATCATATCAAACATAAAAACTCTAAACAACAAACCAACTTTAAACCATGTGATAAAACTGGAGCAATGGTTCATCCTGAGGGGAACATGAACGTCTGGACCAACTTCAATGTGAATATTTGTTGATATGTTTCAGTGTGAAGCCAAAAGAAAAGAGAAGAAGAGACAGTGATGTTGATGTGAACGTTAGAGAAACACATGATGGAGCTGAAACATGATCCTGGTTCATAATGTGGACTCGTTCAGCTCAGCTGACACATTCAGCAGCAGACGGGTTTTTGTATTAGTCTTTCTCACTGTGGAGGAACAGGCAATAACTACGACATCTTTGGCTCTGGAACTAAACTGTTTGTAACAGGTAAGAACAAACTTTTATTTCCCTTCAGTTGTTTTATGGAAGAAGTTAAAATGTGTTTGAAGTCAGTTTCTGCTGTTTCAGACTTTACATGTTAGTTTGTTCAGAGTTAACAGAGAATTAGTTCTGTAGCTTTCTAACGTAACAAAAAGTGGTTTAAATGGTTCAGCTCAGCTCCACATGAAGAAGAGACAAAGATATATCGGTGAATTATTTATAAAATGAGGTCATTTCTTTATATCTTTAGATTTTGACTCCTTACTCTAATATAGATTATAATATTTATGCTGATGTTGGTCGTTGTGGAATTCTTCACCTTCACATTCATTTGTAAAATGAAAATAAGTTTAAACATTTTTTATGTTAAGTTAAAATCTGACTTAAAAGAGTGGAAGTGCATGAAAAATAGGAGCAACTCAGGCAGTTAATAAATAAAACCTTTTGGGTTTATTGTGAAGCTTTACCTGCGTTACTGCCGTCAGCATTATGCCATTTCAAACAATTTTCCCTTACAACTTCTTCTTTTTGTTGGACAATTCATCCAAAACTATAACTTACGTATGAAAGTATGAAAGCTATTTATTTGTACTAATTAAATGTTGACTATCACTGTCTTTATTCTGTCATTTACAAATAAGTCTAGGTGAAATAAAAAAAATGCCACCTATAAAAGTAAGTCTGTTCTCTGTAAAACCTTAACTTTTAAGGTTATACATTTAATAATTAAGGAAGTTAATTATGTTTAACAAAACATAAGTTCAGTGGCATATTTCAGAAAAGCTAAATAGATTCCAACTTTGTTGTCATGTAAGTGCAGTTTTGCGCGATGGAAACTGTTCATTGTAAAAAATGAAATAATAATAATAATAAATCATAAAGATAAACATTTAAGGATATATGTATATATCATTGATAGTAGTGAGGATTTTTAGATAATAATTTTCTCCAATGTATTAATTTAAAACAAATATTTCTGACAAATTATGTTCATTATGATTTTATGTAGAAAACGTGTATAAATCATACACATTTTCCCCCTATTATGCGCAGAGAAAAAAAATCGTATATATCTTTTCATATGAAATAAACTGACCATCAGCAAAGATAATTATTATATGGAACTGAAATCCATTTCTCAGATACATATTTATCTGTTATGTGACAAACAAGACATTAGATGATGACTGGGTTTGATGGTGACCTCTGTGCTGTATTGATGAGGAGCTGAGTGATCAGAGTCCATGTAGTGTCCAGGATCAGACTGAATGCAGTGCAGTGCTGGAAGCTGCTGTTGACTGTGTGAATGTGTCTGTGCTGCTTGTTGCTGCTGTCAAACTTCAGATGAGCAGGTAGTGAAGCCCGTGGTGAGCGTGTACCCAGCAGCATCCAGAGCCCACCTGGAGGGGAGGAGCTCCCTGCTGTGTCTGGCCTCAGCCATGTCTCCTCCTCTGGTCCAGTTCTCCTGGAAAAGACAGAAGGAGGATGGTCCTCTGCTTCCTGCTGAGGGAGAGCAGCTGCAGCTCACAGAGCCGGGACGCTCCGCCGCCATCTTGCTGGTGGATCGGGACGCCTTCTACACGTATAAATACCGCTGCTACGTCGAGCACGAGGGGGGCACGGTGGAGGCCCAGGCAGCACGAGGTGATGGAGGCTTGGTGACTGTGTTGAGCAGTGATTCAGCTTCATGTGGAGACTCTGTCACAGAGAGCAGAGCAGCACAGCACTGACTGGTTTCTCTTTGACTCCTTTTCTGTTGCAGTGGTTCCCCTGGATCCTCTCCGGCCTCAGTGCAGGGTGAAGCTGCTCTGTCTGCTCTACACAGTGCTGATAGTGAAGAGTCTGCTCTACTGCTGTGGACTCGCTCTGCTGATGAGCCGCAGATACACGGGACCGTCCACCAGCTGCACACAAGCTGACTGACTGTTTCCTCATCCTCTTTTCTCTCCATCACATCTCATCACTTCATCTTATTTTTTGTCTTTGATCACGGCTCAGACGTTTAAATCCAACAAATCTTTTTACATGTTTAGATAAAGTCAACCACAAAGATAACAACATACATACAGATCCATGTTTTCACTTCTTGAATATGGTTTTCTGGTTTTAGCTGTATTTTATTTCTACTTTTAATAGCCATCATTAAATTAACAGAACATCAAACCAAATCATCAGTTGTCTGGTAAATATTCTGTTTTTTATTAAACCTTTGCATGCTTTGTACATTTTCTTTAGAGTGTGGTTGTTTTGTCAAATGAATTCACTGTAACATCCTCAATTTATTAATAAATCACAGTCTCATAGAAAACAAAGGATGGATATTAATTTATTTTCTTGTTTCAAATAATAACAGACAGATGTGACTATGTTGTTCACACATATTGACACCAACTAGTTATTTGCCCGTGGCTGTAAACAGCTCTACCTTCATAAACCTCAAATACAAACAGAGGAAGATTCAAACAGGATCAAGAAGCTGAACTCAGACAAAGTTAAATCAACACCAGCACAAACACAAACACAGTTTTCATACACAATCAAGGAGGGGTGAATGTTGATGTAGCAACAGGATCAGTATTGTTTGTATATATCATTTAGCCTACACGTAAATCATCTTTTACAACCCTGTCAGTGTAAATATAAAACTCTACGCTGATGACACTGCTGTTTAAAGACAAAACCGCTGGCAAGTTGTTATCATCAAGTTTCAAATAATCTGAGTTGTAAGAAATGTCACAAACAACCCTGAATAAATATAAATGCACATCAGTGGCATTATTCACAATTAGTTTAGATTTATACTGTTCTCAGTGGTTATTAGGACTCATAAAAAACTGTTGACAGCGAATCAACACTTCCTCTCCTGCAGCTCTCAGGCTGTGTGGTTTCAGCTCTGCAGCCTCCAAACTGTGAGCTGTGGCTTTTCACTCTGATAATCACCATGACAACTACAACCATCCACTCTGTTAAAGACTCAGGAAGCATCTGTGTAACGTTACACAAACATTCAGCAGCCTCTTAATTATGTCTCACTAATATCTAGACTTGCATGGATTTAAAAGTGTTTGGAAATATTGTCTCATTTTTTAAATCTGATACAAATGTAGAGTTTCCTCTGAATTATTTCTGACTAACTTCATATGAATTCGTAGTAAAGAGTTGTTTCACTTGTGGGTGCAAACAACAGTGTCATCAACATCGAGTTTTTATAATCACTGACATTTGTCAAAGATGGTCTGTGTTCATGTTACTGTCAATGTGAGACGTTAAAGTGTTTTCAGTCTTTACTGAGTTCACAAGACAAATGACAGAGGCCTGAACATTTTTGTATGAGGTGTTGGTATACATCATTACTATAATAATTATTATAATAAATAATGAAGATATGTCTCAAAAGTAGTAATATTCAATACCAAATCAGAAATATTTTAATAGAAAGAGCTCAAATTAAACAATCAGAATTTTGATTGTTATTCTTTTTTACACAACTAAACACATACATGCAAAGATATATATAGTGTATAGTATAATGTGACAAACAAACCACAAACCACACAGAGACAGAAACAGCACTGACACAAATAAATGTTTTTCTTGTTGAAGCTAAACTAGCGCCTCCATGTTGGTTCACCTCAGCTCTCATTATTTCAGTACATCATAGTTGATATAAAAAATAAAAGCTGTTGTCAGAAGAGTCTGTTCATCTCAACCAGAGCCAAATGTTAATGAGTTCACTGACCTCTACTGAATCATGTTAAAGTTTCATTTGTTACCCATGCAGCTGTCGATGCTCCTGTGTATCAGATAAATATTGTGTATTTAGGTTAAAATTGTATTTGGATAATTCAGACATTATCAAACTAAACATTTTAACTTCAGCTCAGACTGTTCAAGCTGCAGTTTCATCATTTTTATAACAGCTGGAGTTTCACAGCTACTCGATCTGCTGATGGTTCATGTGTGTAAACAACAGTGTCGTCAGCGTAGAGTTTAACAGTCGCACCAACACAACTGTAAAAGATGATTAATGTAAAACCTAAATGATGAGAGGACCCAGTATTGATCCTGGTGGTACACCCACAACCACATGTGTGTAATAAACAGCTACATGTTTATATCTGTCTGCTTTTCCTGGTGTTGCTGTAATTGTTTAGCTCTGGACATTGTTATGAGGTTTGTTCTGTGACAATACATTCACACGCAAAACTAAACTAAACTAATTGTAGGTGTCAGCATCAACATTCAATAAAGGTTTTTATTTTTCTGATGATTTGTTCTGCAGCCAAATGGAAATCAATGATAAAACTAGTCAAAAAACCATGAACACAGCATTTTTTTTTTTTTTACTTTATTCAAAGAGTAAAATTGAAACAATTCAACAAAGTCATTTTAAATGAATAGACTATTAAAATGAGAAACAGGATGTGAAAAAGTACCAGAGAAATTGCCAAGCAGCTAACGATACAACTTAATTCTATGTTATTTCAAGAGTCACTCTGAAGTGAAAATAAAAGACAGCATCAACGTAAAACTATACTGTAATAATTAAAAAACTGAATTGTGAGTACATTTCAATGTTTATCTAAAGCTGTATAAAGATTTATTAGATTTAAATGTCTGAGCCGTGATCAAAGAGATAAATGAGATGAAGTGATGAGATGTGATGGAGAGAAAAGAGGATGAGGAAACAGTCAGTCAGCTTGTGTGCAGCTGGTGGACGGTCCCGTGTTTCTGAGGCTCATCAGCAGAGCGAGTCCACAGCAGTAGAGCAGACTCTTCACTATCAGCACTGTGTAGAGCAGACAGAGCAGCTTCACCCTGCACTGAGGCCGGAGAGGATCCAGGGGAACCACTGCAACAGAAAAGGAGTCAAAGAGAAACCAGTCAGTGCTGTGCTGCTCTGCTCTCTGTGACAGAGTCTCCACATGAAGCTGAATCACTGCTCAACACAGTCACCAAGCCTCCATCACCTTCTTCTGTCAACTGGCCATGACTATTCAAATCACTCCACCATCACATGGAAAGTCCAAATGGGAAAAGACACAGGTGGTTATTGATTCACAGAAGGACTTCACCACCACAGGTTCAATGTGACCTTTGACCTCACACTGAGTCCTTAGATTGACTCTTCAATAGACACCTGACTGAGTGCAGCTCTAAGATTCAGTCCCTACAGTTGTTGTATCTCCTCAGATTGAGTTCAGGGCCTCCAACACGTGTTATCAGTCGGAATGGGCCAGTGAAAGCTCTGGGACTGGACTTTGTTGTGTTGTTGGACACTGGGACAGAATCAGGGAGTGTGTGTTGAAGTGTGATGTGATGAGCAGAGAGTGAACAGACTGATACTGGGCCCTAACTGCAGCACAACATTGGAGCTGTCCATGCAGAGAGGCAGCAGGTGATCTTACAGTCAGCTTGGTGCGGAGCTGCCAGGTGTGCTGGCTGTCTCTCTGGAGGACAGGGGGCTGGAGCTGGAACCTCTGAAACAGAAAAGGAGTCAAAGAGAAACCAGTCAGTGCTGTGCTGCTCTGCTCTCTGTGACAGAGTCTCCACATGAAGCTGAATCACTGCTCAACACAGTCACCAAGCCTCCATCACCTTGTGCTGCCTGGGCCTCCACCGTGCCCCCCTCGTGCTTGACGTAGCAGCGGTATTTATACGTGTAGAAGGCGTCCCGATCCACCAGCAAGATGGCGGCGGAGCGTCCCGGCTCTGTGAGCTGCAGCTGCTCTCCCTCAGCAGGAAGCAGAGGACCATCCTCCTTCTGTCTTTTCCAGGAGAACTGGACCAGAGGAGGAGACATGGCTGAGGCCAGACACAGCAGGGAGCTCCTCCCCTCCAGGTGGGCTCTGGATGCTGCTGGGTACACGCTCACCACGGGCTTCACTACCTGCTCATCTGAAGTTTGACAGCAGCAACAAGCAGCACAGACACATTCACACAGTCAACAGCAGCTTCCAGCACTGCACTGCATTCAGTCTGATCCTGGACACTACATGGACTCTGATCACTCAGCTCCTCATCAATACAGCACAGAGGTCACCACCTGTCCTGGACTCACCTCCACACACATTTACTGTGCTGTACATCATGTTTATAGACGATGTTTATCATCAGACAAAGATCAGCTTCAACAAAGTCTCACATGGAAAAAATCTTAATTTTTATATTTCCCTTTATAAATAGTCAGCACAGATCATGTCCTCATGATGTAATATATTTACTATTGAACAACTATAGAATATTTTAAACTTCTTAATAAAATACATATTTACAATATTAATATGATGTGTAAAATATATAGTCTTAAGATTCACATAAATAATTAAATAGGTAAATAAAAAGGTAAATTATTTGAAAATCCAATTTAATGCTAATACAAAAAACACATAACATGTAATATATATTCTGACAATAAACAGTATAATGACAAATTAAGTTGTTCGGCTAAGGTTTAATTTCTGCACAACCATACATTTTATACATTAAAACTTAATTCTATTTATTATTAAATAAATTCATCAAATATGTATTATAATCATATGATTAAAATATGAACACGTAAATGATTTTAGCTAAATTCTACATTATACTAATTTGTGTTTCAGATAAATAAATATTGATTCATATGATTAACTGTTACTACATAACTAATGCAATAAGTAATGTAGTACTTCTTAAATTAAACTTCTTAATATGATACATATTTACAAAATTAATATGAAGTGTAAAAGATACAGTCATAAGATTCACATGTAAATGAATAATTTAAAATGTAAATAAATAATTTAAAAATCTAATTTAGTGCTAATTCAAAAATTACATGACATGTAATATTATATATTCTGACAATATATAATGACAATTTAAGTTGTTGTGTCTTCTTTTTAAAAAACCTGCCAAGGTTTAAGTGTAATTCTTCTGTGTATACATAACCATACATTTTGTATTTATTTACGCTTATTTCTTAAAACTAGATTCTACATTATACTAATTTGTGTTTCAGTGAAATTAATATTGAATCATATGATTAACTGTTACTACATAACTAATGTAATAAGAATAATACATAGAATCATTCTCAAAACATTTATAAATACATTTCCCAATTAGTTAAATATATTTTACACAATCAGAAATGCATTTTTAACACGACACAAATTATATTTGTCATAATTTTTTTATCTAATCAATTATTAATATTGACCGCCAAATAAGCAATACATATTTTAGAAAATGTGTCTTTTGTCATATTTAAAGTGCACTTATGTATATTTATCATTTAACTTATTATTATATGTAATATTTTGAATGATATACATTTTGTTGTTCTTTAAATAAATATTTTATATTATGTGAATTGATTTTAGGAGAAGAGAGAAAAGAAAAGCCGTGTGATGGTTGATGAAGTAGCAGCTGATGAGAATCCAGACTGAACTCACAATATCTCAACTTTTTAGACTCTTCACAAACGTTTCAGCTGCAGCAGAAATAAAGAAATAAAGAATTCCTTCTGCTGTTCAGAGATTCAAACCTCTTTTCACTCATGGTTGAACTTTGTCATTGAAGAACGGCTACATCAGAAACTTTGTACTAAACTCTGAACAAACTAACATGTAAAGTCTGAAACAGCAGAAACTGACTTCAAACACATTTTAACTTCTTCAATAAAACAACTGAAGAGAAATAAAAGTTTGTTCTTACCTGTTACAAACAGTTTAGTTCCAGAGCCAAAGATGTGGTACCACAGGTCTGTTCCTCCACAGTGAGAAAGACTAATACAAAAACCCGTCTGCTGCTGAATGTGTCAGCTGAGCTGAACGAGTCCACATTATGAACCAGGATCATGTTTCAGCTCCATCATGTGTTTCTCTAACGTTCACATCAACATCACTGTCTCTTCTTCTCTTTTCTTTTGGCTTCACACTGAAACATATCAACAAATATTCACATTGAAGTTGGTCCAGACGTTCATGTTCCCCTCAGGATGAACCATTGCTCCAGTTTTATCACATGATTTAAAGTTGGTTTGTTGTTTAGAGTTTTTATGTTTGATATGATTTTATTCATTTAGCTCCTTTGACTGTTTCTGTTGCTCTTGTTTTCTCATTGAGCTTCTGTGTTTCTTCTCTGTCCTCAGTGTGTGGAACAACAGGAAACCTGCTGAAATATCTGATAACAACATGGATCAACATCATAGAAAAGTCAAGAAAAAGTGTGTGATGTGGAGGTGAAGTGTGTGAACCTGGGCTGTGGTTTACTGCTCTCTTCCTGTCACTGACGCTGTTTGACACCTGTTCATCTGGAGGTTTTTGTTCAGGCTACAGGGATCATTTCTCACTGTGGGGAGCTTTCCTAACACACCAGCAGTAGTAGGAGGCTGAATGAGAGAGTTTAACTTTGTCTATCTTCAACTCACAGCCGTTCTGTTTATTAAAAACTGTGAAATCATCTATCTGAGGATGATTGTAATCTGACTTTATTTCACCACTTTGCTTGTTAATACCAGGGGCGTCACTAGACCTAATACTGTACTGGGGCACACCTGGGCATAGGCGGCCTTACCTATGTTTCAACCGTTTCAATTGAAACGGGCCCCAGCCACCAGGGGGGCCCCCAGCTGCCAGCCACCAAGTAAAAGACAGAACAATAATTCATAGGTTTCACCTTATCATACACACACACACACACAGGCCTACATCCACCACACAACAAACAGCTCTGTCCACCGTGCGGTCACACACACGACCCCTGATCCGCTCTACAACCACTGATGCGCGTATAATGCCACACCGCGACTGTAGCCTACTAGTCGCTCCTAATTAATAATACGGCAGGAAATATCAATAACAACGTAGGCTTACCTTTGAAAACGGCCCGCAAACTATCAATAGACCCTCGTTTTCCTTCTCCCAGTATTATTCCTTTTCTCTTAGCGTTTCTAATGTCCTTTTGTTTTTCCTGCTTTTCTCCTGACGTGCGCCCAGTTGCGTAACCTGATGATTGACGTCTGTCAATCACTTTCCTCCTCTTTTCTTTTTTTCCTCGGGTTAAAATGCCTCCAAACAGGCGATCTATGAGTACACTATGAGCACAGCGAGAGCACAACTAAAATGTGATATTATTGGCAGCTTATTTACAGATTTTAATAATGAAGGAGACAGCTGTCTGTCTACTGCTCCAGCACCGCAGCACCTGTAGACGTCTGTCTGTCCGCATGTCTCGTCCTTTCCTTGTCCGTGGTGCTGAAATAACGCGGAGCACTTTGCTCTCATTACTTTTGTTGCCAATTTAAATTCAGTTAAAGCCTGTAGTTTGTCTGAAAATGTACATAATGATTTTGCTTTTTGATGAAAACCAACTTCAGTCCTCGTTTTTTCTGCTAAGTCCTGGTTTCTTGCCCTGATAGTGATTTTAACACTTAATGTGTTGTGCGTACCTGGGATGCATGGATAGTGCGTTACTGCGTCCTTTCAGGGTTTAAAGCATCAGCGACACATGGGCACATGGCTGGCAAATAATTTTATGTTTAACAGGGTCGGGCCTCATATGAAATATTGAAACGGGCCCCCAGATGTCTAAGGCCGCCACTGCACCTGGGGCACAAAGAATTCATGTGAGCGCGCAAAGTGCACGAGCAAAAACATTTTTAGCACTTATTTATCATAAAAAAACATAAATAGTGCTTTAAACTATACATGTCTACAGTCTGTAGATGATGATAAACCAAATTTTACACAATTTTACAGTTCATGTGGCACATAATGTACCACAGAAACAACTTTTGCAGTCACCAACAAAATATTCTAGATCTAAACTGCCAGCAAGTGAGACCCCCACACACCCTCATTTCTGTTCAAACACAGAGCCACAAAATGCTGAACCAGAACCAAACACACTACCTACATAGCAAAGATGATGGCAGATGTGTTACCATACATGCTCTAATCCAGACAGATTCACATCCTGTACTGGTCCCAATATTGGAACTAAGGATAAGATAGGACTCTATCTATAGGCCCAAAAGCCAGAGCTATGGTGAATCTCATCTTTACCATTGATTCAGAAGTGAGAAACATATTAGAGTATTTTAAGAAAACAGCTCACAAAGTTTGATTTTTTCTTTTTTTCTTCTTTTTTTTTAGGCCTATTAAAAAGATAAAAGCCCAACTAAACCACCACTCAAAGACTATTAAAATGAAATGATAAAACTTTTTTTTATGTGCTACATATAGGCTACACAAATAGCCCAACACTGCACTACAAACACGCAAACATCTACATTAAACTCATTAACTTAAATTATGTTGTTTCCAAAAGGGGGGAAATGTCAAACCTGGCAACGCAGCATGCGGCTTTGTTTACAACCTCAGCGCAGTGCAGCTTGCAGGTTACGATAGCTCCGCTAACCAGAGTGACTGCACAGGGCACAAAATGGATCGATTTCTAATAAGAAAAATCAAACGGACTAACAGGCGGCGTGGTAAGGAATAGTGACAAAGAGTCAGAGGAAGCAGCATTATGAAAATCAACATAAAGACGCCAAAGAAGGACGAGCAGGTAAAGGCCAGGTGTTCCTAGCAAAAAAGAAAGAAAAAAAGGTAGGAGGCATGTACAAGATGAACTGTAGACACCTGACACAATATAATTCTGAAACTCTTAAAGTTAGTCAGTATGTGTATTAAATAGCTTCTTACATTAATTTACAGCGCTCCATGAGATGGCGTGAAGTCTTTTTTTTTTTTAATGCACGCGCCGACTTGGAAGTGAGCCAGTCACTCCTATGAAATGGTTTAGTCCACTAGGGGTGTCTGAAATTTTACTGCAAGCATCTTCCTGGCATAACTATGGAAAATACTGTTTATTGTAGTATTTATGATTACTAATAAGAAAGATAAATGTTTCAACCCCCCTATCTGTTATTTGTACCTATTTTAGGGGAGTCGAAGTCGCAATTGGGGGGGTCAAACCCCCCAAACCCCCCTGTAATTCGCACTATGGTTGTCGGCTAACGTTACGTGCCTCACGCAGCTGCTTCACAGCGCCTCTCTCTCTCTCTCTCTCTCTCTCTCTCTCTCTCTCTCTCTGTCTGACAGCGGCTTCAAATCAGCTGAAGTCGCTACACATGAATAAATTAGGCTACCATATGAAGTAGTTGTGTGCGCATTCCGTAGCCTATGCTATGTAGACTTAAAACTCTGAAGTTAATTTTTTACTGGTGAAATTTTTACTGGGGCACTGCAGATCAATACTGGGGCACGTGCCCCAGTGAAATCTGTCTGGCGACGCGGCTGGTTAATACGTAGAATCAGTGTGAATGTTTCTGTCTCTCTCTTCTGGAACCAATAAACATTTCCACTGTTATCACACAGCTCAGTTTCTTCACAGATGAAGGAGACATTTTCACCAACTTTCCTGGTCAATGATAACTGGTCCTGGACCAGCTCTGCTGCCATGGCAACCAGTGCTGCAGAGACACAGACAGGTAGATGAAGGTCAGTGTGACGGTGGTAGTGACAGGTAGAGTGTGTGGGCTCCTGATTGGCTGGAAACACTCACCTGAACACAGACAGCACAGAGCAGCAGCTGGGAGGAAAAGCATTTTGTGAATCAGTGGTGTTTCCTCTGGAGAAGCTGAGGAGAAGTGGAGCTCTGATGCTGCTGAGGCCAAACAAGGACGAGCTGTGAGCTCAGACGAGGCCACATGGTTTCTGACGGCTCCTCCAACTCCCATCAGCCCCTGCTGCTGCTGATTGACAGACATTTGTCTCTTGGCCTCATTTCTGTTCCTTCCTACTTTGTTTAATTCAGGGATTAGCTTTTATATTTGTTTTTTGAAGAAAAAAAAAATACCTCCTGTGTTTCCTCATTATAAAGTAGCGTTAGCGTTTCCTCAGTTCACTGTGGTTTTAACAGCTCCCTGTCATGAAAGCATTGTGGGATGGCAGGTGGGTGGAGCTGTGGTCTGTCTCTCATGTCTCTGTGTAAAGCACTTTGACTTACTTACTGTATGAAAAGTGTTGTACAAATAATTTAATTTGATTTGATTCTGCTCATTAAATGTGAAGTAACTTGTTTGATTTGAAATACAGGTTGATGTGTTTATTTAAACCCAAATGAAAATATGTTCATTTGGGTTATAGAGTAGAGTAGAGTAGAGAATACTTTATTCATCCCTAGGAGGGAAATTCAAATTAGTCCAGTAGCTCACACGACAATGACACAAAAAAGAAAGAAAGATGGAGCAGGGCCTCTGGGTGGAGCAGGACCACCAGATGGAGCAGGACCGCCGGATGGAGCAGGACCGCCGGGTGGAGCAGGACCGCTGGATGGAGCAGGGCCGCCGGATGGAGCAGGACCCCCGGATGGAGCAGGACCGCTGGATGGAGCAGGACCGCCAGATGGAGCAGGACCCCCGGATGGAGCAGGACCACTGGATGGAGCAGGACCGCCGGATGGAGCAGGACCCCCGGATGGAGCAGGACCCCCGGGTGGAGCAGGACCCCCGGATGGAGCAGGGCCGCCTAGTGGAGCAGGACCGCCAGGTGTAGTAGGACCACCAGGTGTAGTAGGACCACCAGGTGGAGCAGGGCCGCCTAGTGGAGCAGGACCGATGGTGAAGTGGATGATCCAGGCCGTCCAGAATGGCCTCCTCCATCCTCAGTGCTCATCTCTCCACCACACCCCCCAGTGAGTCCATCAGGGAAACATGACTGAAGTCTGTCGTCATTAAAGGTGCCTCAGGATGTTTAGTCTGTATCCTAGCAACAACTTTATGGAGAACTTCAGATGGAACTTAAGCAGTTGCCATTGGGTGGGATGTACACAAGTGTTGTTATGATTCGAAAAAAAAAAAAAAAAAGATCACTACTTTCTGAGTCCTCACCAATATCTCCAGCTCTTCATCACTCTTGTTGGGCAGAGAGTTGATATTATTTCCAATGATGATTGACCGCAGAAAGGACCGATAGGACATCTCCACCTCCAAGCCTTTAACCCTCGCACCACCAGCAGCACGACAACCACCACAAAAGCACCTCTCAGCTGGGACAGGATGGCGTCCTCCAGATCTGTTCATTTTCAATGAAAGAAGCTCATCTCTGAAGAATCTCTTCTCTCCACAGAAGCATCCATCAGTAGATGACAAAAAACACAACAAAAATAAAGCAAATGTTGAGTAAAAACTCAAAAACTCATAGCTACCAGACTTTGCTGCTCCCAGTTGAAGCGGATGTTCAGAACATCCATTTCATCCATGGGTCATCCATTTAAGCCCAGAGCTGCAAAGAGGCCTGAGAACTATGATATTGAATATTATCTGAATGGCTGTTTGTTTGTCTGCTCTGTATATTAACACTCATTGCATAAAACAGTCAGAGGAGATGACAGGATGAATATTTCAAAGGATTTTTTTTCAAGTATCTAATATCAGTTTTATTTATTTTCCAAACATTATTTTCATGTCTGTCTTAAGAAACAGAGCCTCGGTCTCGGTTTACACAGTGAGAAGCTCTTCCTGTGTTTCTTCTGAAATCATCGGCCCACAAAACACAGAAGAAGCCCGCCCCCCTGTGGTGAGGTCGAAGAAGTGCAAGGACATCCAGATGACGCTGACTGCGGTTGCCATGACAACACAACGATGCCCTTCTTGCCTTTTTTTTTCCTTCTGTTTTTTTTTTTTTTTTTTTTAAATCTTACTGGAAGGCCACACAAGCAACCTACTATTAGAAATACTTTGTTATTATACCTGAGCAGGTGTTTATGTTATACAGTCCTATATTCTTGTCTTAACATCCATATATATGACAAACAGGCTGTGCTCTGGGACAAAGTGCAGCTTTGTGGATCAAATGTCTACTCTATTGATCACTGGCGTATTGAAATGTATTCTATTATGGACTGAGATGTCTGTGGACTGAGATGTCTGTAGGCTGTAGGGTGCTGTTCAAAAGTATTAAACGTCTTCTAATTCTGTCAGTTATATAACACACAGATGACTGAACAATCCAGTTTACCCAGTTTTATTTGGTTCATATTTGGACATATTATTGCATATTGACCGAAAGTACAATTCATTTTGTGTAGTTTTTTAACTCGTCTTTAGGATAGTGAAAATTGGAAATAGGAAAATTGTCACATTTCTGAATGGAGTTCGGCGACTGTAGCTTTCTTTTTTATATGCTTTGGTCAGACAAATAGGCTACAAACTGTTACATTATTACAGTAACGTGAATAAGAATAACATTCATTGTGTTCTTTTTCAAGATCTGCCCAGTCTTTTTTTTTTTTTGCAAAAATAAAAAAAATGTAATAAAAAGGAGTCTGCAGTGCAGCAACAACATCAAGCCAGACCTACAACACAAAACATCCCCAAAACAAAAAACAAAGCAAAAACACGACACCCTAGGAAGTCTACATAGTATAAACATCCTGTAACTGAACCAAATAAAAAGAAATATGCAGAGGTAGGTAGTGTCATCCTTTCATATCCAGCAGTTGAGTGATCGTAGCTTTACTTTAAATTCAAATGATGTTTATTTTTTATTTCATTGGATGCTGATAAGTTAATAGGCTACACCGTGTTCAGGGTGATTCTCTGAATTCGGTGCATTTTGCGTCCCACAGGTTTACCTCAAAGATTCAAGAAGATTTAACTAACTCAAATAAAGTAACAGTAACATTTTGCATTTTAAAGTTATAGACTGATGGATCCATATGTCTTTGGGTTATAAAACAAAACAAAAAAAGTAGAAATCTTCTTTTCATTTCATTTTGTTAAAGGTGTACAGAAAAGAAAACTGAATTTGAGCCCACTCTGGATCATAAAATTAATGTGATAACTCATCTTTCAGACGATGTAGGCCAAACTTTGTGCAAAATTCTATTTTTGAGTAAATCCGGGCTGAAAGTGTGTATTTTTCTTTTCGCATTGGATAATGCAGGCGCACGGATTATACGTCTTCCGCTGCCAGCGCGCATGCGCAAGGTTCGCACTGAGACCGACTCGAGTCTCAGTCGGTCTCAGTATCAGTGCGAACCTTGCGCATGCGCGCTGGCAGCGGAAGACCGGACAACAACACTAGGAGCTAATGCTACAAACATGCTTGGAATGTGGACTTATTTAATTTTTTTCGGGACAATTACGCAATTTGGGGCTTCAGCACAAGACGGACATTACATACGAGCATCATGGAGGTATTTGGATGTTTTTTTGTGTGTGTTTTTTTACGAAGAGCTCTGGTGTCCGTTTGCTACCGTGGCATTGAAATGCACTGCTACACCAAGACCCCCTGTAACTCAGAGAAGGGACGGTGGACTCCGAAAATTCTTCCAGCCCTTAGTCAACATGAGGGTGAGTAGATAATGAGCGAAATATCATTCTAGGGTGAACTATCCCTTTAAGGAGTAGGGCCTAGCCTACTCACTGTTTCATGGTTTTGTTCAAACCCTGTAACAACGTACCAATTCCCCTGTTTAAAAGTTCAACATCCTCAGCTTTGAGTAACTGACATAACTCAAGTCTTTAGAAGAACAAACTGTAAAGACAAGAAAGAGTTATCATCATCTTTTCTTACATAGGCCTATGTTTCATCGTGAGATTGTCACATCGTCATGTGTTGTGTGATGCTACATGCCTCGGCTCATTAAAGGGATAGTTTAACATTTTGGCAAATGCCCCTATTGCCAGTGAACACAATGGAGGTGAACAGTAGGCTACAGGTCCCTTGTCCCTCATCAAATACACAATCCAACAACTCCAAAACGCTCTGGTGGACAAGTTGTGACCTGCACATTCACCATGCTATGAGACAGAGGCAAATGCAACCGGAACTACATTCCAGACACGGCTGCTGGGCGGAGGGATTTCAAAAGCGCAAAGTAATTCTGAGTATTTGCTTCATGTGTCGTAATGTTACATAATTATTTCCTAGCGTGGTGAATGTGCAGGTCACAGTTTGTCCACCAGAGCGTTGTGGAGTTGTTGGATTGTGTATTTCATGAGTTTGATGAGGGACAGGGAACCTGTAACGTTCAGCTCCATTGTGTTCACTGAGCAGCTCACGTCTCTGCCCCGCCGATCTCAAAACAACATGCACCGATAATTAAAGGTGATGAACCTATACTGCTGTGACTATAGGGATTATGTAGCCTGGCAAGCCAGACTATATCATTAACATGTCTAGTCTGGCAACGACCAGTAGACCTCGGCTCAATCCAGGGGCGTGATGAAGGCTGTCTTTCAAACTGCCTCTGCACCAATAGGGTAGCGCTACGACCAATCAGAGCAAAGAGCAGGATGACGTTAGCCTGACAAGCCAATTAAAATGTATGTCGTCATGGCGTTAAGCCCGCCCAACGACTCTCTAAACAGATAGAGCGCTGTGATTGGTGAACACAAACGGTGTTTGAGACTCAAAAAGTTCCTATGGCTCGTTTCTAGACCCACCTACGGAGCAAATATATTTGCTGCCGCTAGGGTGCAGCTAGATTTCTAGGCTAGGGATTATGGTGAGAGGACGATCGTCTGACTAAATGGTGAACTGTCCCTTTAAGGATCTTTGGCTTCCTTTTAGCCAAAATCCTCAAACCCGTAACAAAAACCAGTCATTGTTACTGGGTTGAAAGTTTTTTTGTTCTTTTCTTCTTCAAAAATCAGTATGAACTATTAGTATTTTCAACTATTTTGTTGGAGTTGCCACTAAACTCCGGTTTCTGTTGTTGTTATTGTTGTGTGGATGAGAGTTTAGCTCAAACTCGACTTTATCTGTTCGAAACACACAACTCAACGACACCGTGAGAGTAAACGCGACAACATTTATATGTTTCCCCACACATTTTACGGTCAAATTCATTAAAAAAATATACATATATAATCCGTCCACTACTCTGCCGACACAGCCGTCTTGCTCTTTATTGACTTCCGGGCAAAACAAAACGTCGTCACACCGCGTTGCATTCTGGTCAACGTAGTCAAGTGAGCGACAAACGGTCGATTTCAATCATTTAACACAAGATATTGGATTAAGTAAGTAGATTTTCTTTCGGGAGGGGATTATTATTGAACAAAGAAAAATAAAAAAAGATGTAATTCGTGTTTTCGTGTGTAAAACATCCAGACGTGGTTACGCGGGCGGAACTACAACTCCCAGAATCTGGCGTCATTGCGTGTTACGTTTAGCAACGGTCAGTCGCTCAGGAGGAGGAGAAAAAAAAAAAAAAACAGCCGCTTCCGTGTTGTTCTTGTGTTATTTTGGTTAATAACTGTCGTTAGCGGGGTCTCGGCTCGTAGGCTACCGACGGTCCATGAGATTATCATGGTCCTGTGAAGCCGAACACACGAGTTTACAGCCGCCTTGATTGTTTTTCCCCCTCTTCCTCCTCCTGTCCTGACCCCTTCTTGATCAAATCGAGAGAGATGTCGCTGCTACAACAGAGCTCCAAGAAAAAAGACAAGCGTATTTTGTCTGGTACCTGCCCAGACCCGAAATGTCAGGCGCGGCTGTTCTTCCCGGCGCACGGCTCGGTCAGCATCGAGTGCACCGAGTGCGGCCAGCGACACGAGCAGAAGAACCTGCTGAGCGTCGAGGAGGTGACCGATCCAGATGTGGTGCTGCACAATCTGCTCAGAAACGCCCTGCTCGGCGTCACCGGGGCCCCGAAGAAAGGCACGGAGCTGGTGAAGGTGATGGGGCTGTCCAACTACCACTGCAAGCTGCTGTCTCCCGTCCTCACCAGGTAATGGTATATTAGCTATACGGCATCACGTCAATCATTCAGGGCAGGCAGGGCAGGGGTGGTGCAGATTGGGGGGGTGGGGGCACACAAAACAATGCAACTCATACAACTCCACAGAGGCTCGGCATATCATTCAAAAAGTAGCTACTGCACAGGGAATCATTTATTGTGCTTACCTTTCTTGGCCTGTGCATATTCTCATTTGTCCAGGTCATAGTATCTCAAAGGAGGTTAAATCGAAAGCAACTGGACTTAGTTATTTGTCTGGGAAGACGTTTCACCTCTCATCCAAGTGATGAAGCCTGAACTGGGTCCATGCCTATGTTCCCACAGCCCTATGTTCCCACAGTTCTAAGATTTTTCTCAAAATTAGGCCCTATGTTCCCACTGGACTCTCTCTACCTATCTGGACTCTATCTATTTGGCCTGTCTAGCCTCTACCGGGTCTTTTTGGGACCAAAGGGCTGTGGGAACATAGGGCCTAATTTTCAGTGACAACAAAAGTTAGATATGTGGGAACATAAAGCTGTGGGAACATAGGAATGGGCCTGTGCATATTCTCATTTGTCCAGGTCATAGTATTTCAAAGGAGGTTAAATCGAAAGCAACTGGACTTGGTTATTTGTCTGGGAAGACGTTTCACCTCTCATCCAAGTGATGAAGCCTGAGCTGATGAAGCCTCTTGGATGAGAGGTGAAACGTCTTCCCAGACAAATAACTAGGCCTAAGTCCTGTTCCCACAGCTTTATGTTCCCACATATCTAACTTTTGTTGTCACTGAAAATTAGGCCCTATGATCCCACAGCCCTTTGGTCCCACCATTGGTTGGGTTTAGGCAATGAAGAAAAGAGTTGGTTAAGTTTAGTAAAAAGACCCGGTAGAGGCTAGACAGGCCAGATAGGTAGAGTCCAGATAGGTAGAGAGAGTCCAGTGGGAACATAGGGCCTAATTTTGAGAAAAATCTTAGAACTGTGGGAACATAGGGCTGTGGGAACACAAGGCTGTGGGAACATAGGCATGGACCCTCTTGGCCTGTGCATGTTCTCATTTGTCCAGGTCATAGTATCTCAAAGGAGGTTAAATCGAAAGCAACTGGACTTGGTTATTTGTCTGGGAAGACGTTTCACCTCTCATCCAAGTGATGAAGCCTGAACTGATGAAGCCTCTTGGATGAGAGGTGAAACGTCTTCCCAGACAAATAACTAAGTCCAGTTGCTTTCGATTTAACCTCCTTTGAGAGGCTTACCTTTCTTGTTTTATTTGTCCTAAACCGCCAACAGCACGTATCACTGTTATATTAGTAAATTATAATTTAAAGGGTCTCGGACATTTATGTACTGTATATCTACTCACGTTCTTATCTTTCGCCTCGCACCGACCCTCCCAGATCCCCAATTCTTCTCACCATCTTCCTTTTCTCCCAGTGTATGGAACTTTATTCATGATTAAAGCTGAAGTAAGCGGAATATTTGTGTTAATATAAGTCTTAAATAGTTATATCTTCCGACAGCAATCACTTACATAGAGTGTTTGGTCCAAAACATGGGTCTTGGGTTTCCTTGTATCCTACAACCTTTATCCAATGAGGAGAGAGAACGGCATAAAGGGGCAAGGCAATTTGGCAAGGCAATTTTATTTGTATAGCCCGTTTTTTTACAAACAGTTTGTCTCATAGGGCTTTACATGGCATCATAACAACATCCTCTGTCCTTAGACCCTCACATCGACTGAGGAAAAACTCCATGGAAAACCCTTTTAACAGGGAAAACCAGGAGAAAGTTCAGGGTGAGCAGCAGAGGAGGGATCCTTCACCCAGGACGGACAGACGTGCAATAGATGTTGTTACAGACAAGAAAACAGTTTACAGTTTATGACACAGAATGTGCGAAATATGGAAGTCTTAGCAAGAGTTGATGAAGGCAAGGCATCTTTATTTATATAGCACATTTCATACCAAGGCAACTCAATGTGCTTTACATAAAGACAAAACATTAAAAAAAGAAGCATAAGACAGAATAAAAACAAACAAAACACTAAAAACAGAGTTAAAAGCAATAGCAAATAAAAGTAAAATAAAAGAAAATAGATAAAGTTTTAAGTTCTTAGGTATAAGCACGTGAAAAGAAAAATGTTTTTAACCTGGATTTAAAAGTGCTGACAGTCGGGGCTGATCTCAGTTCTGCTGGTAGTTTGTTCCACTTGTGAGCAGCATCACAGCTAAATGCTGCTTCACCATGTCTGGTCTGAACTCTGAGCTCCACTATCTGACCTGAGTCAGTAGATCTCAGAGCTCTACTGGGTTTATACTCTACTAACATGCCATTCATGTATTCTGGACCTAAACCATTCAGTGATTTGTAAACCAGTAGCAGAACTTTAAAATCTATTCTGTAGCTGACTGGGAGCCAATGTAAGGTCTGAAGAACTGGGGTGATGGGATCTGAAGGTTTTTTTACTTGAAGCAAGTCAAGAGTTGATATTCCTGTGTTTATGACACAAACGGGAGCTTTTCCCACTGCTCCTGAACACACCGCGCACGGCAACTGGGTCTCGTGCGAGACTCCGGGAGACTTTGAATTAGATCTAGTTTTACAAACATGTCGGCTTGCTTGAAGTAAATAAACTTCTCGGTGCATGTTTGAGTCTCCATCTGATGCTGTCTGTGGAAAAACATTGCGGCTTTGAGGGATGGAAACAGCCTAAACAGCGGAACTTACATCCACTCCCATTCATTGCTGCCGTGGCGATGCGGGGAAAGACGCAACTACCGCAAAACAGGAGCGATTAAACTGAAAATCTTCAGATTCCTTCTTTTAGACCTAAAATGATATGAAAATACACCCCCGAGTTGAATTCGCCTGGAATTGTCCTTTAAGTTGATAAAAGGCTGATTTGGTGACTGATTTGATATTGCTGTTGATCTGAGTCTATCAGCACGCCAAGGTTTCGGACTTTCGGGCTTTCAAACTATTTTGTTGGAGTTGCCACTAAACTCCTTTTCCTGTTGTTGTTGTTGTTGTTGTTGTTGTTGTACCACCAGGTACGGCATGGACAAACAGACGGGCAAAGCCAAGCTGCTGCGGGAGATGAACCAGGGCGAGATGTTTGACTGCTCGCTGCTCGGAGACAGAGCCTTCCTCATCGAGCCGGACCACGTGTCCACCATGGGCTACGGCAAGGACCGGTCGGGCAGCCTCATCTACCTGCACGACACCTTGGAGGAGGTGAAGAAGGCCAACGGGAACAGGGAGTGCCTCATCCCGGTGCACGTGGACGGGGACGGGCACTGCCTGGTCCACGCCGTGTCCAGAGCGCTGGTGGGCCGCGAGCTGTTCTGGCACGCGCTGCGGGAGAACCTCAAACAGAACTTCAAGCAGAACCTGGACCGCTACAAGGCGCTGTTCCAGGATTTCATCGACGCGGCCGAGTGGGAGGACATCATCAACGAGTGCGACCCCCTCTTCGTGCCGCCCGAGGGCGTGCCGCTCGGGCTGCGCAACATCCACATCTTCGGCCTGGCCAACGTCCTGCACCGGCCCATCGTGCTGCTGGACTCGCTGAGCGGCATGAGGAGCTCCGGCGACTACTCCGCCACCTTCCTGCCCGGCCTGGTGGCCGAGGAGCAGTGCCGCGGGAAAGACGGGAAGCTCAACAAGGTCAGTGATTGGTTATACAATTCACGCCTCACGTTAAAGGGATAGTAGCATTTTTTTTAAAGTGGGGTTGTATGATCTACAAATAGCCCCTAAGTACTTTAATTGCAGTAGAAGACTCTCTGCACTCCTCCCGTTAGCAACGCCAGCCCATAATAGCCCTGCCCAGAGATTTACAACATACAGTGTTGTGAATGGACCCAAAGAAACGGCCTATTTTCACGGCCTAAAAGAGGTTTTACCTGAAAATAAATACACAGTTCCATTTTTCGCTATAATATAATTTTTTCCAGCCCCTCAAAGTGCAGGAAATAAAAAGTTTTTATTTGGACCTAACCAACTGCTGATCGGCGGGCGCTAACCATAGACTGTAAAAAGAATGGACGTAGCGTCCGTGACGTCACCCATTCGTTTTGGGGAGTCGTTTTTGTGACTCAAATATGGCGGCCTGAACAGCGCCATGTTGGATTGGCCGGCCGAGATCCCGCCCACTGGCCTCGAAGCAGCTGTCCACGGAGCTGCTCGGACCTGTCACTCAACGTTTCCGCGCCCTAATTGGCCAGAATTTTAGACCTAATAACAGTAAAACGGTAGAGTTAAAAAAAAATTCACCCCCCTCAGAGTGTGTGCGGGGGTAGAAACTATCGATTGAGACAAAAAAACGTTCTGACACCAGGCTTTTAACATGTTTACTGAGGATGTAAAGTCGGCGATTTTAACATGGGGGTCTATGGGGAATGCTCCCTTCTGACACCAGCCCCCAGAGGAATTCGAGGGGATTGCAGTTTTTTGAACGCGGAAGTGAGCTTCACTTCTCAGACCGACAACTGCCCCCTTGGCGCTAACCCTGGGCGGAGGGATACGTGAGTTGGTTAGGTCCAAATAAAAACTGTGTTTTTCCTGCACTTCACATTTTTCAGATAAAACCTCTTTTAGGCCGCGAAAATAGGCCGTTTCTTTGGGTCCATTCACAACAATGTATGTTGTAAATCTCTGGGCAGGGCTATTATGGGCTGGCGTTGCTAACAGAGAGTCTTCTACTGCAATTAAAGTACTTAGGGGCTATTTGGAGATCATGCAACCCCACTTTAAAAAAAAATGCTACTATCTCTTTAAAGGGACAACGAGGAGTTTCTATTTGGTTATAAAAAAAGTCTCAGGTTAATGTGGATGAATCTACGTTACCACTTGTTAATGGGCCCATTTTCGATAAATATATCGTTCTGTCTCTATAAGGGGTGTCACGATTTCAATTTTTTATCGAAATCGATCGAAATTACGTCATGGTCTCGAGCATCGAAGTCAAAGAGAGGATCGACGATCACAATTTATACCGTTTTATCACCCAGCCCTGGTGGGCTACTGTCCCCCTCCTACCTGGGAAACAGGAGGGAGACACAGCTCCAACTACACAACACCGACAAGCACTGAGAGCCGCATGTTGCAGTGACGTTATAAGATAATAAAAAATAAAAAAACCCGCAAATAATAACCCGACGAAAAGGTGCAACTTTCCACTTAAAGCAGATATCAGTGGCACGGCCGTTTCGGCTAATGCTGTGTTCAAGGCAGGCTTTTGAAACCGTAAGTTACAGCTTCAAGTCACAACTACGACTTGGTAGCGTTCCAGGTAACCCGTAGCTCGTGTTTTTACCGTCCTGTTGTCTGTGAAAGTTCCCTATAACGGCCACTCGTAACTTCCGACCCGTGAACTCGTACCAGATCGAACTGGTATGACTTCACAGGAAGGAAAAACACAAAGTACGAGTTTCCTTGAACGCACCATGAGTTAGCAGCCCCCGCCCTTGTCAGGCATCAATTGGTCCTCGTGCTACGTCACCACATTCACGCGCATCCCTTGGCTGCACACACAGCCCTTCATGCCGTTCTCTCCCCTCATTGGATAACACTTGTATCCCACAAGGAAAATTTTCTCCTCGGGTTACAGCAGAGCAGAGTGACGGAGAGACTCGTGTTTAGGCTGAAATACTTCATGTAAGTGATTGCTGACGGAAAATAGGACTATTTAGGACTTATATTAACAAAAACATTCCACTGATATCTGCTTTAACTTGTTGTCGATATAGGCTATTATTAGCGGGGGCTTTCGGGGGATCTGTGACGGTGGAGGAGGTGGAGGATCCAGACTGATTCACTGTGGGCCACCACCAGTCTGATCAGGTCCATCGCAGCGCTGCAGCACTGCCCCACTGTCTGTCACATTACTCATGTGTATCAGCGCAATCTCGTTTACATTACATTAAGCCGACATCAGGAGAATAATGACGCAACGGTAAATTAATGAAAATAAAATTATGATAATGTACAGATATAAATATATTTGTTTCGAAACCTTGGGCACAATTTTGGGCCCTGGATCATGATTTTTGGGGGCATTCTGGGTAAAATTGGGGGATTGTTACCTTTATATTGTAAATAAATTATTTAAATTTGACCATTAGTGCCTAATGTGATACATTATGGAAATTGCATCACTTATACGTAGCCTTTTGAAATAAGATTTACTGTACAAAATTTGATGAATAAAACCAATGATCGTAGACTAGACTAGTCTGAAAATGGCATAGACCTGTGCTGTAAGAAAAAGAAAAAAAATCAAGAATCGAATCGAGGATTTGGAGAATCGTGACACTCTTAGTCTCTATGGTTATTTTGTTATTATTAGTGGTGGCGCAGATGCTGGTCTAGCTAGAGCGTTTCTTTACTTTCGGTTTCGTGGCGAGTCATGAGAATAACGCCGCCGAATCTCCGTTTATTGTGGGAACTACGACGGTATGTGATCGTCTTCCAACCTCTGACTTTAATTCCTGATGAATGAAAACATGAGTCTGTCTTGCGCCGGTCAAAGAAATGCACGGTGCGGAGGCTCATAAATGTAGTGTGAAAACGCTTCGCTTTTTCCAAAACTCCTTGTTGTCCCTTTAATGTTTTTTGTGCATTGTCCCTGTTTTAAATAAATAAATAAATTCATTCATTCATTCATTCATTCATTCATTCAACAAGCCGATCTGCATCGCCTGGAGCAGCTCGGGCCGGAACCACTACATCCCCCTGGTCGGCATCAAGAACACGGTGCTGCCCAAGCTGCCGGCGCGGCTGCTGCCCAAGGCCTGGGGCGTCCCGCAGGAGCTCATCCGGACGTACGTCAAGCTGGAGTCGGACGGGAGCTGCGTGATCGGCGGCGACCGCAGCCTGCAGGACAAGTACCTGATGCGGCTGGTGAACGCCATGGAGGAGGTGTTCATGGAGAAGCACAACATCCACCCGTCGCTGGTGGCCGACGTGCACCAGTACGTGTACCGGCGGACCGGCGTGATCGGCATCCAGCCGGAGGAGGTGACCGAGGCCGCCAAGAAGTCCATCGTGGAGAACCGGCTGCACCGCTGCCTGATCTGCGGCGC
Source organism: Trachurus japonicus (assembly GCF_045865225.1). Taxonomy (NCBI): domain Eukaryota; kingdom Metazoa; phylum Chordata; class Actinopteri; order Carangiformes; family Carangidae; genus Trachurus; species Trachurus japonicus. Next base: position 3,720,031 of record NC_140923.1, read on the forward strand.
GCTCTCCGAGCTGCACGTGCCGCCGGAGTGGCTGGTTCCCGGCGGGAAGCTCTACAACCTCGCCAAGTCCACGCACGGCCAGCTGCGGCCGGACAAGAACTACAGCTTCCCGCTCAACAACGTCGTCTGCTCCTACGACACGCAGCGCGACGTCCTCGTCCCCGACTACAAGCTGAGCTCGCTCAACACCTGCAGCTGGTGCCACGGCACGTCGGTGCGCCACGTCCGCGGCGACGGCTCGGTGGTCTACCTGGACGGGGACAGGACCAACACGCGCTCCCAGGGCGGGAAGTGCGGATGCGGCTTCAAGCATTACTGGGAGGGGAAGGAGTACGACAACCTGCCCGAGGCGTTCCCCATCACGCTGGAGTGGGGCGGCCGCGTGGTGCGAGAGACGGTGTACTGGTTCCAGTACGAGGCGGACGCGGCGCTGAACAGCAACGTGTACGACGTGGCCATGAAGCTGGTCACCAAGCACTTCCCCGGCGAGTTCGGCAGCGAGATCCTGGTGCAGAAGGTGGTCAACACGATCCTGCATCACACCGCCAAGAAGAACCCGGACGAGTACAACCCGGTGTCCATCGACGGCGCCCACGCGCAGCGCCTCACCGACAACGCCGCGGCGGACCCGGTGTTGTCGGTGCAGCAGCAGCAGCAGACGACGACGCCGTCCGACACGCAGCCGCCGACCAAGATCATCCTGACGGGCCAGAAGGCGAAGACGCTGCACAAGGAGGAGCTGACGATGAGCCGGGCCGAGCGCAGCATCCAGCAGAGCATCAGCGAGCAGGCCTTCGTCAGCCAGAAGCGGCGGACCGACAAGCTGAAGCAGCAGGAGCAGAAGGGACACCACGGCCGAGCGGCTTCCCCCGGCGGCGGCGGCGGCAGCAGCGGCTCGCCAGAAACCTCGTCCTCCTCCTCGGCTCCGGCCACGCCCACCAAGTCCTCCTCCTCCTCCTCCTCCTCGCCCTCGCTGTCGTCGTCGTCGTCCCAGTCCCACAGCAAGGAGAAGAAGATCCGCGTGACGACCAGCGACGGCAGACAGGCGATGCTGACGCTGCAGCCGCGCACCACCTTCTCCGAGCTGCGGCGGAGCATCGCCAACCAGTTCGCCGTGCCGCCGCCGCAGCAGTGCATCCGCTACGGCTTCCCGCCCAGAGAGCTGCCGCCGCCCAAGGACGGCGAGGAGAACGAGCCCGTGGCGCTGCAGCACGGCGACAGGGTGACGGTGGAGATACTGAGGGGCGCCGGCGAGGACAAGAGCCCCGCCAACGCCACCGCCACCGCCACTGGCTCCGCCGCCGCCGGCACCGCCACCGCCACCGTGGCCGCCACCATCCCCCGCGCCTCCAGCTCGCACTCGGCCCTGCACTCGGTGAAGAGCGACGACGCCGCCGTGACGTCCGGCCGGATGAGCAGCAGCAGCCGGGAACTCCAGGACAGCATCGACCTCGAGATGTCCTCCCTCTGTCTCCTAGCAACCTTGATGGGTAAGAAAAAGTTACACGGAAGTAGTGTGAAGTAGGGGTGGGAGAAAAAATCGATTCATTTAAATATCGCAATATCTTTTTAGACGTTTTTTAAATCGATTTTTTTTTTTCAAAAATCGATTTTTTATTTTTTTTTGAATTTTTTAAAATATTGTGCAATGTGCATTTGTTAGACTTTTTTACATACAGAGAGTACAGGTTTTGAAAAGGATTATAAGGGTATAAAGTTCACTTTATAATGGGGTATGTTAATTTATAGGCTCCTACAGTATTTGTGTGCAGATAAATGTTAAAAATGCTAAAGACTAAAAATCGAGAGAATCTGCAATATCGTAGAATTGCAATTTAAATCGAATCGCCATCCAAAAAAATCGTTGAAGAATCGAATCGGGAGAAAAGCATATCGTCCCAGTCCTAGTGTGAAGGCAAATCAGAGTTGAACACTTGGTAAAACCATCCCAAAAAAAAAAAAAGAGCATCAGAAACGTTATTATTGTTGCTTCAGGAATTAGATTTAAAGATTCAAAATTCAAGAACTTTATTTGGTCATTTTGTGCAGGAGTCAGACTGAGTTACAAGAGTTTAAAAAGTTTAAAAATAATTTAAAAGGCAAAAAAGATATAGAAAATATCAATGAATAACTGACATTGATCCGGCCGGATGATGAGCAGCAGCAGCATCGACCTTGAGATGTCCTCCCTCTGTCTCCTAGCAACCTTGATGGGTAAGAAAGAGTTACACGGAAGTAGTGTGAAGGCAAATCAAGAGTTGATCACTTGGTAAAACCATCCCCCCCCCAAAAAAAAACCCACCACATACAAATTTGTGAAATTCGCATCAGAAACTTTATTATAGTGACTTCAGGACTTTGATTTCAAGATTCAAAATTCAAGAACTTTATTTGGTCATTTGTGCAGGAGTCAGACTGAGTCAAAAGAGTTTAAAAAGTTTAAAAATAATTGAAAAGGAATAAGTCGACGCAAAAACGATAAAGAAAACATCAATAAATATCACAGATAAATGACATTGAAGAATAAAACACGGATTAAGCTGCCAAAATATATTATATACACAGAAATTTTAATATGTTGGTTTGTTCTCTCTCCAGTCTGAAAATATAAAGTTTAATGTTAAATTATCTGAAGCGATAACACAAGTTGGAGATATGTTTTGTTGATTTGAGTCGGCATCAAAGACGTTTAGATGGTGAATGTTTTACAGTTCACTATCGTCTATTTTATAGTTCCTATAAATAATAATCTGCTGATTAATCACTCATGATTAACAGATAGCTAATCAATCGTCGCAGGCCTCATGATAGAAGACTTCAAAAACCATTCATCCAGTAGATACTTTACAGTTAAACATTACTCTCTCTGCTTTTTCTCTTTTTAAACACAGATTAAAATATAAATTGAAGAAGTAGAAAATCCTGGAAAAGTGAATCTGTAATCTGATCTGCTCACTGAAATTTACATTAAATGATTAATTGCACATTAACTTGGAAATTAATATAAAGTAACGTAAAAATGTAAACCAAAATATATAATGTACACTGTGTATTATTATGTTGTGGCGGGACTTATTGAGTCAAGTAATGGCAAAAACTTTTTTGATTACTCATTACCAAAAACTAAAGAGGTTAGTACCGCCGTTCTTTTGTGCTGCGGTTACTCCCATCGCTGCACCTGACGTGGCGTCTGCAGGGCAGCGTTCGCTAGACGGAGCAGGTTGTTTCTGTACTGACAGGAAACTTCAAATTCTAATTTGAAGAACTTTATTTGTCCCAGATGGGTTATTTAAAAAAAAAACGAGAATACAAAAAAAAAAGATAAATATTTAAATAAATTAATAAATAGTCTCTTTAATGTATCTACTGACTCTCTAATGTCTCTACTGTACATCATGGTTTAGGCTCTGTTTACATGACAGCGTTCGTGAGTGAAAACAACCGAATATTTTATGGGATGTGCCTTTCGTTTAGACGGCGACAGCGTTTTTGTGGCTTAAAAATGCAAAAAAAAAAGAAAGAAAGAAACCAGCCTCTAGAGTGGAAATCTGAAAAAACGCTCCATAGTCGCGTTCCTGTCCAGAGGGTAAAAACACAAAAGTCTGTGTGTGTGTGCGCTGCTCACGACAGGCAGGTGAAGGCCGCAGGCGACACAGCTCACGGGTCGTAGGTGACGCCCCGCCATCACTGTGTCTGTCTGTTTCTGATCCGCTGCCCTGAATCCTGCCAGAAAAACTGTGTGTGTTCATGTGTTCGTGTGTGTGTGTGTGTGTTCATGTGTGTTAGTGTGTGTGTGTTTGCTGTAAATGTGCTGACTCAGGCGTCTCACCTGCCAGAGAGGTCAAAGGTCGCGGCTGCATTCAGATAAACAGATCAGCAGGCCCGCAGGCAGCGTGACCGAGAGCGTCTGTCGATATTCAGGAAGGATTCATGATCTGCTGCAGGCCTGACGCTGCATTTCCTGTTTAGCAAGAGCTCATATTCAATAATCCTCCTGTCCAAGGAAGAACAAAACAAAACAAAACCAACGCTCATCGGGGGACGGACGGGTCTCTAACGCTCATGAGACTTTGAACATGTACAATATTTGACAGATGGCGCCTGGTTTGACATCTTTCCCTCTCCTGTCGGATCAGTTCTGGCTCCAGAAATCAAAAAAGCGTCTGTGACAGAAGAAGCTGCTGCCAGAAAAAGGAAAAATGCACCGTCACTCATCATGTGTAATTTAAATAATGAGTCAGCGCATCATCAGTGCTGCTGCTCCCCTACGGATTAAGATATCTTAGCTTTATCGATGCGTTTTTTTTCTACTGTATGCATTCATCAATGAAATCAGTTGATCTCTGAGCTGAAACAACAATAAGTCAATTAACATTAAGATGCTGTGAGTAGAAGGAGCTCCAAACATTTGCTGAGTCAATGTACGTAGTAGAAGCGGAGTAGAAACGCAGAGACGACAGTCAGACCAGATGGGAATCGGCCCAAGTGCAACAGAGGAAATAAGAGAGCAGCTCGTCTGCTTCTAATGGCTTTAGGAAGTTGTTATGAAGCGATTTATAAACCTGGAGCTGCACATCTCCTCTTCTGAGCTGAAGGTGTCAGGATTAAAGATCTGAGTCTGACTTTAAAGATAAAACGCTCACACCGGAGACTCCTGAAGCTCCAAGAGTTCAAACTTGGGTGTTTTTTGTTTTTTACTCTTTATTCTTCTGGACTTTGACTCTTGTTTCCACACTCAATGATTTTTTCGGTTTTGTCTTAAGGTCAGACACTACAGGTGAATAGGGGGGAAAAAATTAACTAACAACAGCAGATATCACCATGAAACTTCCCAGGTTTATCACTTACATTAAGACAAATGTTTTTTTTATTACAAGTTTAGTCAAATTGTATGTTTCAATATGTAAATGAGGCAATATCTAATTAAATTTGCACTAATTTCCAGAACAGAAATCTGAACAATGGATAAAGCTACTTTGTTTTATTTTGTTGACATATTAGAGTCAGAAGTTTTTACAGAGGAGGATTTTGGATATCTCTTTTTATCACTCTGTAAATGAGAAAATACTGTCACCAGCCCTAAAAAAAAAAAAAATCTAATGTCTCCATGTTTTTAGTAATAAAATGTTGTATAAATGAGGCTGTGAATGATATATCAACAATCCCCTCTGTAAAAACCTTCAGAATATAGAAAGGGATCAAACTGGAAGGTTTGGTGCCTGTTAAGTGCTAACTTTTAGTGAATTTAGGAGAAATCTACAGACAACAGAAACAAAAATTTAGTGATATAAAAACCTAAATGTGGATTTTCTACCATTTCTTTCCACTAATCTGGAAGAAGACATGATAAGGAAGAAAAATAGCCCAAAATGCGAAAAACTATGTTTTTGCCTGTTCGTGTCTCGCCTTAATTTAAGTGAAGGAAATGTTTTTACAACCAGACTTTTGTCTCTGTCATCATCTGTGGAGCTGTAATAATCATCGTTATTCTGCATGGATGCACATTAACTCTTTTTTTCCACCGATAACAGATAACATTTTTAATTGTTTACATACAAACCAAAGGTGAAGAAAGGCTAAGGTGTAGTGAGTAAAGGTGAATTAAACGTTATAGCTCTGCCTCTGACAACAACAGTTATGACTCTTCAAAAATCAGCATTTGTTATTGTTTCAAATCAACAGCTTTAGTCATCGTCAAAAATGTAATTATCTAACTTATCTGTGTATTTTTGCCGATAATTATCTGTACCGATGGTTATCGTGCATTTCTATTATTATTATTGTAGTAGACTGGTCTGTCTGCATTAATGCGTCTAATTTGCACATCTGAAGAGGACAGAAGATGCTGTGTTGACACCTCGAGTGCTTTAACTTATCAGTATCTGCAGGGAAACAAACATAGATGGATCATTTTAACAGAAACAGTTTCCCAGTCGACCGATGAGGCTGTGTTTCCCTTCATGCACAGGTTGAATAAATAACAGACCATTCAGAAATGAAATAATGAAATAACAGATAATTTATACTAATGTTATTTAATGGCTTTATCTGTTTTATCGTTGCAGTAGAGACGTCTTGTTCTGCAGATGTGGTTTTGTAAACAACGCGTCGTTCTATTATTTCTCAAGACAGGAACCGAGACTCTCTCGCTCTCTCGCTCAGTTTGAGTGCTTGACTTTCAGATCGGTGGGGTTTTTTTAAGACTTTAACTGCGTCTAAGTGGCGGTGTGGTTATTTTAACTTCGTCTGCCTGGGTGATGATCGCTGAACAGAGCGAACGGCTGAGACAAAAACCCAGACTGGAGGGGAGGGAGGCGTCCTCCTCTCAGGCAGCTGTCAGTTCGATTCTGTTGTAATTTGCTCTGAGAGTCAGCTGTTCCTTGTTTTATTGTTGAGTGGCAGCGGCTTCGTACAGACTACGAATATCCTCAGAGGTCCGAGCCACAGTCAGTCCTGATGTTTTCCTCCTGTTTAATCTGGAGAATCTCTGACAAGCGACAAACATACGGGTTGAATTAGATTATTTGAATGCGAGGAAGGTTGTTTTTTGTTCTCTACATTTAAAACCTCTAATCTTAAGGGATAGTTCAACATTTTGGCAAATTGGCCCATTGCCATAATCCCTATAGTCATAGCAGTAGGTTCGTTACCTTTAATTGTCGGTGCAAGCTGTTTTTAGAACGGTGGAGCAGAGCCGTGAGCTGCTCAGAGCTACGCTACGGAGGCTCATGGGATTTCTTGGTTTCCCTCATCAAACTCATCAAATACACAATCCAACAACTCCACAACGCTCTGGTGGACAAGTTGTGAGCTGCACGTTCACCACGCTATGAGATAATAACACAACGTTCAACTCAACTCAACTCATATATAAACTCACAACTCTGCATTTTCAAAATAAAACACAATGTTTAAGGCAACAAAGTGGACGCACGACGAAACACAAAGGTCTACAACAAACATGAGGGTTGAAACTGTCCCAGCTCCATCAGGACTGATGAGATGATCTATTACTTCTCAGTCCAGATGTGTTGTTGAAGCCTCATTAACCTGTGTGACCTGTTCCTCTCTCTGCTGCAGGTGAGGACGTTTGGTCGTACGCAAAGAAGCTGCCGCACTTATTCCAGCAGGGCGGCGTCTTCTACAACATCGTCAAGAAAGACATGGGTAAGTGTTTTATGATGCAGCATGTTTTCATTACATCACAGTCAGCTGGGTCTGTGCATTTATGCTTTCTGTTGTTGCGTGTTGTGGAAAGTGGAGAGAGTTAGTTAGTTTGACATCAGAGCAGAAGGTCTGGAAAGTCTGGTCAGGATGTCTAGATTTCTGTAGGACGGGGTCGTTACGAGCAGCAGGCAGCGACGCTTTCCTCGCATTCAAATAATCTAATTGAAACTGAAACGGATGCCAAGTCTGGGCCACAACCATCAGAGATGTTTTATTTAATCAGGAGGTCACGTTGAGATCAACATGGCATCTACAAGTGAGATACATTAATAATAAAACAAAAAGAAATACTAAAACCAGCTATTCAGATTTACACTCAGGTGTGTTTTATATAAAAATAGAGGTCAGTCCATATACTATTTAGGTGTTTGTTTTGCCTTCCTGGCCCCTAACAATGTGAGACTTGACAAATAAATCAATAATTTTCAGGATCCTGAGGTTGAAATCCGAGGGAACGTTAAACGACGCAGATTCACGTTAGATGAACAGACAGAGAGGAAACTGAGACGAAGCAGAAGGAAGGAAAAGTTTTGCTCAGACGACGCCGCTGTAACAGACTTGAAGTTTTGACCGAAGCATGTCACAGACTATCAATGAACTATTTATATTTGTGGAAAAGGGACAGAATGACTTTCCTTTAGTGGCATAGTTCAACATTTTGGCAAATTGGCCCATTGCCATAATCCCTATAGTCATAGCAGTAGGTTCGTTACCTTTAATTGTCGGTGCAAGCTATTTTTAGAACGGCGGAGCAGAGCCGTGAGCTGCTAAGAGCTACGCTACGGAGGCTATTTCTTGGTTTCCCTCATCAAATACACAATCTAACAACTCCATAACGCTCTGGTGGACAAGTTGTGACCTGCACATTCACCACGCTATGAGATAATAACAGAACGTTACCAGACAGAGTTGTTTTAGAGGGAAATTCATGCAAAACCGCTGATGCATCACGTTGCCTTCAGGGACAGTTTTTCATCAACAGTCTCTGCATTTCCCTCTAAAACAACTCTGTCTGGTAACGTTGTGTTATTATCTCATAGCGTGGTGAATGTGCAGGTCACAACTTGTCCACCAGAGCGTTGTGGAGTTGTTGGATTGTGTATTTGATGAGTTTGATGAGAGAAACCAAGAAATTCCTTTAGCCTCCGCCCTCCGTAGCGTAGCTCTGAGCAGCTCACGGCTCTGCTCCGCCGTTCTAAAAATAGCTTGCACCGACAATTAAAGGTAACGAACCTACTGCTATGACTATAGTGATTATGGCAATGGGCCAATTTGACAAAATGTTTAATTCCCTTTAATGATGAACAGTGATCAGATGTGTAAATCAAGACTTTTTTATTTTGATAATTTAAAGTCGTTTGAATATAACTGAGTCTCTACGTTTCCGTCCTCGCTCTCAGGCCTGATGGACGGGAAACACTGCACGCTGCCTCACCTGACGGGGAAGACGTTTGTTTACAACGCAGCGGAGGAGCGTCTGGAGCTCTGCGTCGACACGGCCGGCCACTTCCCCGTGGGGCCGGAGGTGGAGGAGCTGGTGAAGGAGGCGCTGGTGACGCTGCGCTCCGAGGCGGCCACCAGGGGCAGCAGAGAGGGCAGCCCGTCGCACGGCGTGCTGCGGCTCGGCAGCGGCGGCGTCGTCCGCAAGAAGGAGCAGCTGCAGAGCGTCACGGCCTTCCAGGGCAAAGGTCACTCCCTGGGCAGCGCCGGCGGCTCCTCCTCGCCCCCGGAGCACCACCGGCCTATCACGCGCCAGCACAGCAGCGGCGTGGACCTGAGCGCCAGCGTGTCCAGAGGACCGCCGGACCTGTCGGACATCCCCGAGGACACGACCCGGGAGCTGGTGCGCATGGCGCCGGGCTTCGTCACCACGAAGGACGGGCGCGGCCTCGACCCGAGTCTGATGGAGCAGCAGCGGAGGAAGCTGCAGGAGATGGTGTCGTCCATCCAGGCGTCCATGGAGCGCCACCTGAGGGAGCAGCAGAACGCCGCCGCCGCCGCCGCCGCCGGCCAGGAGCGGACAGGCGGGAGTAAGACGGGCGCGGGCCAACCGGCGGCCGCGGAACCTCCAGCCGCAGCCGGCAAAGCAGACGGCGGGAAGGCGGAGGAGCCGGAGGAGATGGAGAGTCAGGACGCCGGGCAGAGCAACGCCACCGAGCCCATGGATCACTCCTGATCAGCCCTGACTCCGCCCCCCCTCGCCAACGCCCTCGCCGCCGCCGCCCAGCCGACCGGCGCCTGTGGGTCGTGACCGCCTCGGGTCGGATCCAACAGCTTTGGTCTTCATCGTGTTTCGTCGTCTTTTCTGCATGACTCTGGAGCGGGGCCGGCCGCCCTCGCCTCGCCTCGCCGCAGACTTGTTGGGGTGGGGGGGGGGGTGGGAAGGCGAGGGGGGCGGGACTTAACGGCGACAATGACGACGAAGCGATATATTGTGACGCGGCGTCTACGATACATCACGCCACTCACTGAAGCTGTTGCTGTGTGTGTTTCAACTCTATGCACTTTGGAAAACTCCCCCCCCCTTCATTAATAAATACGGCGTGAGATCGATTCCTGCGTTTGACAGAAATGATTTTTCCTTTTTAGGGTAAGTTTGTTTGTTTTTTTCGGTTTTGATGTATCTTAAACGACAGCCGCACAATATATCGCCGCGTCTCCTGTCGTTCACTCTCACTATTAAAACACAGCGGCGGCGGAGGAGGAGAAACTGTCCGGCCTCGTGCGTGAGAAGTAACGTATTCCTGTAGATAGATAGAAATAAATCCTCTCAGTCTTAATCTGCCGCCAGGGAAGAGGAGAGCTGCTGGTTCCCGACGTTCCTGTAAACATGCTTCCATCTTCGTCGTCGTCGACGTGCACGCTCGGGAGACACGTGCACCAGCCTCTTGACGCATCAACGCCTTCATCACCCCAATAAATCTGCTTGTCCCACCGTCTGTCTGCAGGAAAAACTCTGGGTCTTGTGTTTGCGCGACTGTCCGACGCCTTCACGTTTCACTTTTCTTTTTTTCTTTTTTTTGTCAAACAGTCACAGTTTATTTAATCCGGCTTCATGTCGACCTGCGCCACCTAGAGGCAAGAAAGAGCTGCTGCAAGTTTCGACACCTGTGCCACTTGAAGGTGAAGAGTTTTGGTTGGTTTTTGATGCAGACGTGTCCGTATGCTCAGTAACAGGGAGCATCGGCGCTTAAAGGCCAAAGAAGTTTCTGTTTTACAACCAGATGGCATTAACAAGTTTATTTTTACACTTTAGAATAAACTTTAAATTCAGATTAAAGGTCACGGCTGTTTTATAACCAAATTAAAATCACCTTCTCCATGAAATTCATAGGTTAACGATGCGTTTTTACGATTCATAATTATTATATTTTTGGGTCCAAGCCTTAAACAGACAGAGTTTGTGATACAGAGGAGATTAACGTCATTGGATCTAGTTCTGTTTCTAATTCTGAATATTTGAGCTGTACATTTTGGTTTTATTGAAATCCATAAAGTTTATTATTAGAGCAGATTGGACAGTGACTCTACAGATAATTAACACCTCGTCACCTGCATGTGGCACCGTTATATGAACTTAAACTCGGCATTTTCAAAACAAAACACAATTTTTAAGGCAACAAAGTGGAAGCGGCGACTGCCGCTCAAGAGAAAACGCAAAGAGAAAAGATAAAACTGTGTTAAACTCCTGTTTTTACTAATTAACCAACATCAAAGTGCTGATCAGTTCATCATCAGACTGGTTTTACAAAAGAAACATTTTGAGTTAAATGTAAACATCTAAAGGTCGAATGATGATGATGATGATGATGATGATGATGATGAAGAAGAAGAAGAAGAAGTCAGGTTTCTTTTTCCTTGCTCTAAATGTGCGGTCACATCGCCCCTCCCCCCTCCCCACTCTCAGCCAGGAAGTGATGTCATGGTTGAGACGATTTGAAACCTCCCACTTGAAAAAAAAAAAAAAAGTGTTAAAAAATTAAAATATGACCAAAGATAAAGGTTTGAGTTTGGAGTCTAGAACAAACAGTTTGTGTGTGGAGCAGATATTTGGTGAAGGAGTACCCCCCCCAAACCCAACCCCACCCCCAGCCCTTCAGGCCTCTGTCCTATGCAAAAGCTTAACTGAACTTCCAAAATAAAACGACAGCTTCAGTTTGGAGTTTGTGAGATTCACCACTGTTTGTACCGACACGGTTCAGTTTCAGCCTGGTGTTCCTAATAAACCGCCAACTGAGTGTGTATAAATATATATAAATGTAATATATATATATATATATATATACACACACATGTGGGAATTGTATTTTACTGTTGGTGGTGGTGACTCACCACTGGGGGGCGCTACAACCAAGGGGACGAGTGAGCGTGTGTGTGTGGGTTCAATATCCATGGGAAACGTCTCTTGACAGATTTTTTTTGTTTTTTTGTATTATTATTAATTTTTTTTCTGAAGCTCTGCAGCCAAACTGTGGGAGTCCTAACAGTGCCATAAAAAACAAATCGATACCTAAGAAGAAAATGAATGTGGAAATGCAAACAGGAAAAGCTTTAGGGTTATCAAGTAAATTAGAAAATATGGAAACATATAAAAGAGTTTTAAAATGATCTCATGGTTTTCAGTTACTCATTTATTTCATTAAGACAGGAAATCCGCCCCAAAGCCAGTTGATTGACAGCTCGGCTACAAAAGCATCTTTACTTATTCCTGCTTTTATTTGCACATTTATTTACCGGTACCTTTTTCTTTTAAAGGTTTCTCCTTCTTTGTCTTTTCTTTTTTTTTTTTGGCACTCCTATGTCTCCATACCAAACGTTCATCACTGAAATGAGACAAACAAACAAACAGCCGAGGACGTCTTTGTGACGTTCATGGTCTCCTCATGAAACATCAGGCCTGATTCATTTCCACAGCTAGCTCCTCTTCCTCCTCCTCCTCCTCCTCTTGCCCCATGAAGCTGAGTTATTTATAGATCCGTCAAAACAGAAACATCAGAGAAAAATCACACAGGAAAGGTTTTGATCTGTTTTGCTGCAGATCAAGGAGCTATTCATTCATTCATTCATTCATCTGGCGTTCAGGATGAGATGTAGAAACGTTTGGCGAGGTTTCTACATCTACAGGTTTAGCAAGAACAACTTCAGTTTTGGGTGTTTTTTGTTTGTTGTGTGTGTTTCATGAGGAGTTCATGGTCCGTCAGATGATGATGATGATGATGATGATGATGATGAAGACGTCCACACTGTGGTTTGAGTTGATCCAGAGCTTCACCTCAACCCTAAACCTCGTTTTATTAAAGGAACAGTCCGGAAAAGTTCTGGAAACTCGACTCTTCTCTTGCTTTTCCTCCTGCAGAGTTATTTCTTTAGTCGATGACTGTTCCTTTAAAACGACGAGAGTTAAATAAAAGTCCGTTTACGCTTCTGTTGCCAACTAAAGGTTTTTCCTCACGTCCATGTTGTCGTTGTTGTTGAAATGACGGAGGAACCGATCGTCAGGCCTTAAAATCACTTTGTTTTTACACTGAGGTTCTTTCTGTTTTACTTCCACCTGTTTCACTTTTGCCTCAAACTCCAATTTATTTGAATTTAACTCAAAAAACAAAAAAAAATCTCTTAGTTTGACCTTGTTGTTTTCTGGTTATAGCGCGCACACTCAAAAAAAAGAGAATAATAATAATCTCACTCTCAACATGTGATTCACAATCCTTCAGTTTTTTTCAGCGTTCTGAGGTTTATTTTCTGCCGTTGAGGCGAACAAATGTAAAGACTTAGCACTTTGTTTGAGAAGACGAGGGAACGTTAGACGAGACGCAGATTCACGTTAGCTGAACAGTCAGAGAGGAAGCTGAGACGAAGCAGAAGGAAGGAAAAGTTTTGCTCAGACGACGCTGCTGTAACAGACTTGAAGTTTTTCTTTTTGACTGCTGTACTAATGACATGAAATGTAATCCAGTTGTATAATAGTATATATTGTAGAATATTTGGACCTGTACAGAAACTACAGAAACACAGATTGTTCAGTTCCTTCAGCTCTTTTTTGTTTTTGTTAATTAATTTCTCTCTGGTTTGCTAATAAAATATTGATGATACACGGCTTCGACATTGCTGTTTGCATGTGTGATGAATTTTCAACCGCAACAATAAAATCACTTCCTTCACTTGTTTTTGTATTTTGTCGTCACTATCCAGTTTTTCTGTTTGTCTGTTGTGAAAGCGACAGCAACCCAAAAAAAAGAAAAAGGTTTGTGAGTTCATGTTTGAGACAAAAACATTTTTATCACTGTCCATTTTCTGAATGTCTGTAAGTGTTTTGACTGTGTTTTGGTTTCGGGTCAACAGAGGAAAGTGATCTGCTTTTATTTGTTTTATCGCCAGTCCATTGTTGCTCTGGTTGTGTGTTTAGGCTGGGTGAACTCCTGTCCCAGCCTCAAGTCTTTTGCTGCCTGCTTTTCTTTTTTTTTTTTTTTTTTTTACAGATCAAAGACCAAAACTCTGTCTGGTGGAAACCTCACGTTTTTTGAATGAAATCAAACAATCAAATCAAATTAAAATGAAATAATGAAATTTTCTAATTCCAATTTGGTCATAGGGGCAACTGTGTGTGTGATTTATTTTGTATTCCATGTATAGATTTACAACATAGTAACTTTTTTCCGGTTTGCTTTTGGAAAAGTTATATCCATTGAAAATTTGAGGCGGAAAAAGATCAAATAATTCACGTTCCCCACCGGAACGTCGCGGTGTGACACCCAGCGGAAGTAAACAAAGACCACGTGTGGAGTCAGCTTGAAGACGGTCGGTGTGGTCGTATCTCAGAGAAATATTTCAGTGTGGATGAAGCAACGATGTCTTCAGTTGAGTCTCTGAGAGAGTTTTTCACCGAGCGACTAACTGCTGCTGCTGAAGAAATATTCAGAGTCTTTAAACAAACTGTCGTCGAGTACGAGGAGGAGATCGACCGTCAGCGCAGACTGCTGGATATCGTCCTAAAACCAGAGATAAAGCTCCACAGGACAGGTCTGTATAACCAGGAAGGACTAACTAACACAGTGATGTGACTCAACTTGTCCGAAGAAAAGTTTCAAGTCATAACAAAAATCAAAGGGCCACTGCTGCACCATGGGCCATGACGTACTGTAAGCGGGTGGGGAAAACCTTGTCTCTACTTCTTTTTATCATGTAAAGCACTTTGAGCTGCTGTGGGCATGAAACGTGCTTTACAAATAAAGCCTGATTGATTGATACAGATGTCCAATTTCAACAAAAAAAAGGGGGTTTGGCAAGAAAATGAGCAAACAAAGGACAAAGAAAATTTCTCAGTTCCTCTCCAGCGCCCTTAACGGGGCCACATGAAGCAAAACACAAATAAACGTGAACACATCTAGACAATAACAAACAAACAGAATACTGGCAGAAATCTAATCATAATGAAATCAAATAAATTGATTCAGAATAATCAAAACAAAATACTAAATACTAACAATAAATGAATAGCTCCAACATAGGATTTGGACAAGTTTATGAGTGAGTTGCTTTAGGACAAAGGGCCGAACCTGGATCAGAGTTTTTCCATTATGGTCTAATTCTCATGTCTCCTTGTTGTTCCAGAGTTCTAATCTAATAATGACCGTAGGAGCCAAATTGGTCATTTTCTTTGTTTTATAGTGTTGTACACATTTTGTGCCAGTATGTGGCGATCTCTGTTCAGATGCTCTGAGTCGATAAATGGAGGTGGGTAATCAGTGCACGCTGAGGAACTCATACGGTTTTGACCGTGCCATGCCACAGGTCAGAGAATGTGTTGATTGTGTTAGTGAGTATTTGAGTCGGCTGTATGAATACATCTGCAACAAAAAGAGTATTGATTGCCTAGATAGTTGCTGTGTTATGTACTTAGGCTACACCTGCTACACACTTACATACTGGCACGCGTAAAGCCCTTTAAACCGTCAGCGTGCGTCGATAGTTACAAAGGGCGACTAATGACATCAATGAAATCAAAACTAAATACTAACTAAACTAAATACCAAACAAAACAACACCAAATACTAACAATAAATAAATAGCACCATCATCCATGATGATCTAATTCTAATGTCTGCTTGTTGTTCCAGAGCACCTACAGCAACATGTCTGTAAGGAGGAGGAGTTTGTTCTCTCCAGTCTGGAGCAGGAGGAGCCAGAGCCTCCACAGATTAAAGAGGAAGAGGAGGAGGTCTGCAGCAGTCAGGAGGGAGAGCAGCTGCTACTGAAGCAGGAGACTGACACCTTTATGTTGACTCCTACTCATGAGGGAAGTGACCACAGAGAACCAGAACCAACCAGTGACCAGCAGCTCCTCTCTCACAGCTCTGCTGTAGCTGAGAGCCAACATCAGGAAGGAAGTGGACATGTAGACCCAGAACCACCTGGAAATGTACAGACACAACCACAGAAGAGACGTCGCACAAGTGACAGTGACGGTGTACGTAGTCACGCAGGTGAAGGACCTTATTTGTGTGTAAAATGTGGGAAAGGCTTTATGCATCAAATAAACTTAAACATCCATCGGAGAATGCACGCCAGTGAGAAGCTGTACACCTGCAACACTTGTGGGACAAAGTTTACCCGCAAGACAGATTTCATTAGGCATACAAGAATCCACACAGGTGAGAGGCCTTTTTTTTGTGAAATATGTGACAAAGATTTTATCCGTGAAGAAAACTTGGTGAGTCATATGAGAACTCACACAGGTGAGAAGCCATACACCTGCAAAACCTGTCGGAAAAAGTTTACTCACCAGTCACATTTGATTAGGCATACAAGAATCCACACAGGTGAGAAGCCGTTCACCTGCAACACCTGTGGGAAAAAGTTTGCTGACCGGTTTTCTTTGAATAGGCATACAAGAATCCACACAGGTGAGAAGCCGTTCACCTGCAACACCTGTGGGAAAAAGTTTACTGACCGGTCAGATTTGAATAGGCATACAAGAATCCACACAGGTGAGAAGCCTTATTCTTGTGATATATGTGGGGAAAAATTCAGTTATCTGTACCAATCTGCGGCCCATAAAAAAAGACATTAAGGTGAAAAACTATAAGTCTGTAACACCTGTAGGGAACATTTGTAGTGAACAATCAGTATTAAGTAGGTTTATTAAAAACCACACAGGTGAGAAGCAGGTATGTCATCAGTCCCGGCACAAACTAATAAAGCACACACTTCCTTCCCACCACCAAACCAAACCATTAAATTGACCAGAACACCAAGTGTCCAATTGGCCTTCAGTAGGTAGATAGATAAAACCTGCACAAACAAAATGGAGAAAATAATTTATCCCCATTTTGTAATAGGAAGATGGATGTTGATATTAGACAATTACATGTAACACCAATAAGCGTTCAAATTTAAAAACTTTAAAAATACCTACAAAATCAACAGTACATGCTACAGTGTTGAAACTTTAACCAAACTGTAGCCCCAATACTCCTGAAACTTTTGTCCACTTAAAGCAGAAGTAAGCGATCCGGTCGTTTTCGCTAATGCTGCGTTCCAGGCAGGCTTTTGAAACCGTAAATTACAGCTTCAAGTCACAACTTACGACTTTGTAGCATTCCAGGCAACCCACTCGTGTTTTTCCGACCTGTTTTACCGGTGAAAGTCACTATAACGGCTACTCGTAACTTCCGACCCGTGAACTCGTACCAGATCGAACTGGTACAACTTCATAGGTCGGAAAAACACGAGTTACGGGCTGCCTTGAACGCACCATAACAGTCCTCGTCCCTACGTCACCACATTCACGGCTGCACACACAGCCCTGCATGCCGTTCTCTCTCCTCATTGGATAAAAACTGTAGGATACGATAAATGTTTTCTCCTCGGCTCAGAGCAGAGCAGAGTGACTGACAGACCCGTGTTTCGGTCCAAACACTCTATGTAAGTGATTGCTGTCGGAAGATATAACTATTTAAGACTTATATTAACACAAATATATCACTTACTTCTGCTTTAAACTCATTACAAATTATGAAGTCGAGTTTTTTTTTAAAAACTGTAAAACCTACAAAATCTCCTCACACAATTTTTGCTCAATTGTCGCCAAACTTGCTAGAGAGCACCTTTAGACTGTCCTCCACAAAACTTGTTTCTCAGATTTTTGATTTATCAAAAATTAAGCCTACAGTGCATCAAAATGTTTGACTGTAAACATAGGCCTAACATCCAATTCTTGCTAAATACATTTTTAATCTTCCTGAAAAAAATTGAGAATATTTTGGACTCATAGTTGATGAAGTTCTGCTCTCATGGGAACAACTGCAGTCAATGTAAGAGTGGTATTTTTAAACTGTAGTCAGTGTTGTAGTTAAGTAATCTCTTTAGTCACACTCGGTTGTCCTGTTGTGTTCTTTTGAGGTTAAAGGGATAGTTCACCCTAGAATGATATTTCGCTCATTATCTACTCACCCTCATGTTGACTAAGGGCTGGAAGAATTTCCAGAGTCCACCGTCCCTTCTCTGAGTTACAGGGGGTCTTGGAGTAGCAGTGCATGTCCATATAACGGTTGCAAAGGGACACCAGAGCTCTTTGTAAAAAAACACACACAAAAAAACATCCAAATACCTCCATGATGCTCGTATGTAATGTCCGTCTTGTGCTGAAGCCCCAAATTGCGTAATTGTCCCGAAAAAAATTAAATAAGTCTATATTTTAAGCTTGTTTGTAGCGGAAGCTTCTCGAAGCTCCTCTTCCTGGTCCGTCCAAATCTCGCGTGATTTGCGCCGGCGTCAGTGCGGTTACTGCGAATCACTCAGAGAAGGGACGGTGGACTCTGGAAATTCTTCCAGCCCTTAGTCAACATGAGGGTGAGTAGATAATGAGCGAAATATCATTCTAGGGTGAACTATCCCTTTAAGATATGAGATTAATGACAGTATTCAACAAAGTAATCAAATAATTTACTTTCTGAGGACCAATAATCTGTCTGAACAATTAAATTTCTTAATTATTTTTGTTTTTGTGATCTTGCTCTCCCCGGTCATAGTGGTAATTTCAGTCTCACAGGATCTGGCATTTGCTTTTGATATAGCAAGCCAATGATTTCTTGTATTTCAGTTTTAATCTCATCCATCTGTTCTTGCCTACCCAGACTGCATTATACACACTGAACACCAAAATAAAACAAGTCATTTCTGGCTCTAATGCTTCATTGAACTAAACATACTAACACCATGTACTGTATACCAGCCAAATATTATTCTTTAATTCACGACTTGGCTGTGTTGATCATATCACTTTGTTGAATAATTTTGTATTTAAAAAATTAGAGTGTATGTATAATGAAACATTATTATTTCACTTTCGTCACAGCCTGGGTGATTTTTTGTCTGTCATACCTAGATTTACAATACATAGACAGTGACGTTTTCCGGTTTACTTCTGAGAACCATCGAAACTTTGAGGCGGATAGAATAATTGACCTTTCGCAAAAGCCCCGCCCCCCTTGGTTACCGTTGCTAGCCCGACAAGCTTCTCGACGCTGCCCGAGTGTCAACAGTGTTTTTATATTGAGCGTCAGAGTCTCAGAGGCATATGAGCGCTATATTTATGAATATTAATAATCACTAAACATTCTGACACCACTACAAAATTGCGTGGTCACAATGTAAACATAATGGTGATCAAAATACGGCTTTTATCGATTCATAAATTGCATCATGTGGCGCATCTGCAAGAGAATATACGGGTAACAGAACGTGGTGTTTGTGTCGCGGACCGAGACCAGAGCTTCTTCTTTTCTTTTTTTCTCCCCACCGAGAGGATTCAATCTGTAGAAGTACGCTATAGTAGGCTACAGTGTTTCCTCATAGGTACAGCTCCTTCTGTTTTTTTATGTCGCAAATAGAGAGCCTATACACCGCTGCATGTCTTCCGTTCATTCGTCTCCTCATAGCTACGGTGGCCCTGAAGTGCAAAACACAACGGCAAATCGGACAACAACGTCAAAAGAGAAAACACAAGACAAAAAGAGAAAACACAACGGCAAAAGAGAAAACACAACACAAAAAGAGAAAACACAACGGCAAATCATAAAACACAAGACAAAAAGAGAAAACACAAGACAAAAAGAGAAAACACAACGGCAAAAGAGAAAACACAAGACAAAAAGAGAAAACACAACGGCAAAAGAGAAAACACAAGACAAAAAGAGAAAACACAAGACAAAAAGAGAAAACACAACGGCAAAAGAGAAAACACAAGACAAAAAGAGAAAACACAACGACAAATTACTAAACAACGGCAAATCAGAAAACACAAAAGCAAAACATTTTGGGCAATACATAGCGGCCTCTGTGCTAGTCCCGCTTGTCTGTCGCGCTGGCGGTGTTGTCTTTCCGGTTCAAAGCACGGACCAGTTCTTTTGTCCAATCAGCCCCGATTCATGTCGCCGAGGGTACCTACCTTTTCCGGTTTGGTTAATGTCGTTGTGTTTTCTCTTTTGCTTTTGTGTTTTCTGATTTGCCATTGTTTAGTAATTTGTCGTTGTGTTTTCTCTTTTTGTGTTGTGTTTTCTCTTTTTGTGTTGTGTTTTCTCTTTTGCCGTTGTGTTTTCTCTTTTGTCGTTGTGTTGTGTTTTCTCTTTTTGTGTTGTGTTTTCTCTTTTGCCGTTGTGTTTTCTCTTTTGTTGTTGTCTGATTTGCCGTTGTGTTTTGCACTTCAGGGCCACCACACATAGCACTGTTTGTTATTGACATTCACACACAGAGCTAGAGAGAGAGAGAGAAGCGTGCATGCTGCAGCAGTGCGTGGTGAAAGTTAAAGTTGTAAGGTCCGATCCCCCCCTTAAAAACAAATCCTAGAGGAAACACTGTAGTAGTGAGTGATTTGGGATGCAGCCCTAGTCCTGCTAGCTTACCTTGGAGCAGATGGAGGCTGTGTATGCTTGTTTATTTTCATGACATTTAGCTGGGAGTGGGAGAAGGGTCCGGCTGCGGGCTGCGGGGGGCTTCCACACGGTTTGACCAAGGGGGCAGTTGTCAGTCTGAGAAGTGAAGCTCACTTCCGCGTTCAAAAAACTGCAATCCCCTCAAATTCCTCTGGGGGCTGGTGTCAGAAGGGAGCATTCTCCATAGACCCCAATTGTTTGTGAAGTTTGAATTACTTTTAAACATTTAAAAAAGATTTTGGACTAAATAAATAAATAAAACACCAAGATCTAATTGTTTGTGAAGCTTGGATTACTTTTAAACTTTTTAAAAAATATTTTGGACTAAATAAATAAAATCCAAATAAAACACTAAGATCTAATTTGTGAAGCTTGGATTACTTTAAAACTTAAAAAAAAAAAATCTTTTGGACTAAATAAATAATTAACCGCTTTTAAATGTTCTATTGCATGGAGTTATAATGACAAAACAGTCTTAAAATAGCCTACAATGAATTGAATGGAATAAAATGGTTTCAAATGTTTTATTGCACAGGCTTTCACAAATAGTCTTTATATTATGGCAGTGCTCCTTCTTTCCTCATCTGCCCTTCCAGCCTCCTGCAGAACTCGTCCACTTCACTGAAAACAGACAAAATGATAAATACTGGAATAGAAGAACCATCAATTTACATTGTTGACTGATGCCTGCAGTGCATATACTTTCACAAGAACCCTTACCATGAGAAAAAAAAAATCCCACAGTCGTTCCCACATGTCTGGCGAGGCAAGCCCTAAAATGAATAAAAATAAAAGTGGACATTACAGGAAAAAAATTTTCCACAAGAATCATGTATTTATGATCATGTCCTGTCCCCTCTGTCCAGAGACCAGGATCCATTTAAATTTCCAATTTTTTATTTGCTGAGCAATTTGTCTAGAGAAAAAATACAAACGTCAATAAAAACAACATGTTGTAGCATAAAGTTGTACAGTACGTGAGTCTACAGTGGCAGTGCCAACGACCTACACATAGGCTACTTAGTTTTATTTTTGTTTAATTTAATGCACACGGTAGTTTCAGTTTAATTAAAAACAAAATGCCAAGACGTGCATAAGGCTAATTGAAACGTATTAAGTCAAACGTTCGTTACGCTGCAGATGCATTTTCAACAAAAACTTTTATGACATGAAACGAACGATGTGATTAACGTTCAATACCTTTTTTTACGGGGTCTGCACGTCCATGTTCCCAGTAGGTAACATTAGCATAACACAAACTAGGGGGCACTGTAGCAGAAAACCAAGGGGTCTGCTGAATGTGCGGGTCTCCGGGTCTGCAGACACATGCTACTCCATTATGTCATCACACATTAAGGTGTAGGCCTATATATATATAGATAGATAGATAGATAGATAGATAGATAGATAGATAGATAGATAGATAGATAGATAGATAGATAGATAGATAGATAGATAGATAGATAGATAGATAGATAGATAGATATATTGTATCTTGATATTTTCTTGCTAACCCTGACCCTCCAGTTGAACTGGAAACATACTTTTTAAAAAATATATTTTTAAAGCAGCAGTAAGCGATCCGGTCGTTTTGGCTAATGCTGCGTTCCAGGCAGGCTTTTGAAACCGTAAATTGCAGCTTCAAGTCACAACTTAAGACTTTGTAGCGTTCCAGGCAACCCACTCGTGTTTTTCCGACCTGTTTTACCTGTGAAAGTCACTATAACGGCCACTCGTAACTTCTGACCCGTGAACTCGTACCAGATCGAACTGGTACGACTTCACAGGTCGGAAAAACACGAGTTACAAGTTGCCTTGAACGCACCGTAACGTCTTGTCAGCCGATGGAGTTAGCAGCCCCCGCCCTCGTCCCTACGTCACCACATTCACGCGCATCCCTTGGCTGCACACACAGAGAGGACCGCCCCTTTATGCCGTTCTCTCTCCTCATTGGATAAAACTTGTAGGATACGAGAAAAGTTTTCTCCTCGGCTCAGAGCAGAGCAGAGTGACTGAGAGACCCGTGTTTCGGTCCAAACACTCTATGTAAGTGATTGCTGTCAGAAGATATAACTATTTAAGACTTATATTAACACAAAAATATCGCTTACTTCTGCTTTAATTGAACACATAAGTCATATATAATTAAGCCCCAAGAAATAAAGTATGGTCATATGGGAAACTAGAAAATATATAGGTTCCTCCTGGTATACTCACTTTTAAATTATGTTTACCTACATTATATAATATAAAGCCCCAAAAAATAAAGTATATATCAATTGTTCTGTGCCCTGCCCTGAACGGCTTTCGAACCCGGGTCTCCAACACCGCGGGCGACGATGCTAACCATCTCGCCAAAAGCTCAACGGGTACTCTGCACATTGGTTACCACGTCTTTTAAGGGTGAGTGAGTTTAACTCGAGTACCGCTAACCACCCGCGGACCGCCGTTACACACACACACGGTATGGCCAATTTAGTTTTAATTTTATTCATATATTAAGCCCAGTGTTTGTCCATTATTGACCACTTTTTCTTATTCTTCATGTTTAAAAAAAAAACAACTTCACAAATACATGCTTCCGGTTTATTCGCTTTTATTTTGAAAAGCTTTGAATCAACTTCCGTCCCCACCGTGCAGGTGGCCTCACAGTGCAGGTCTGCAAGGAAGCGCCCTGACAGTGGAGATCTGCAGCCAGACCCTGTTGGTAAAACCAGGAGCAGAGACCCTGTCGTCTATGTCAGTGGTTCCCAACCTGGGGAGCGGGACCCCCCAAGGGGGGCGCCAAAGATCCAGGGTGGGTCGCGAAGCCCTCTTGAT
>NC_140923.1:3743109-3795118 GCF_045865225.1 Trachurus japonicus
TTTAACTCATTGAGTGCCGCGCTCCTTTCCAAAGTTTTAGTCAAGTGTACCGGCAAATTAGACCATATTTGACTTTTTATTTTAGAGCCATAGTGTATTCTATATTATTGCCACCAACACATACTGTGGCTCATTTGAAAGGTTTAACTTTATCCTTCAAATGGCCACAAACCGTTTGTTTCTACGTGCCTCCGTTCCTGAGAAAAGTCAAGCTAAACATGGCTGGGTTTCACCAAAATCCCTCCTTTTTTTCTAGAAAAGAGATAGAGCGTCTTTTATGAAAGGTGCGCTGTTTGTGCCTGTCGCTCTTCTCACACTCGCATTTCTGGATCAAAGGGCTCGTATAAGATAAATATACACAACAATTGTTGTTCTATTCACAAAACCACCATCGGGGGCGGGGGGGGCGCCACTAAACAACAATAACACAGACGCACCGTGCCGTGTCACAGCCTCTCGCCGCGGAACGTGAGGCTCCTGCCGGCCAACAGCGGCTCGCGAACACCGGTCCCGCCGGTGGTCGTGGTCCTTCTGTGGTACGGGTCGGTGGTGCCGGGTCTGCTTTGACCCAGAGACCATCAGGATTTTACCGCGGGAGGACTTTGGGGAGGACACGGTGTTGCTCCAGATGAAGACCGGGCGGGACTGTCGGCTGAGAGCTTCCTGGTTCAGCTCCCAGCTGCTGCAGCCTCGCGGGTGAGAGCAGAGCAGCTGCGGCGCAGCTGCGCTGCATCTGCATGCAGAACTCCGTTTGCAGAAGCTGAGTTATGATAAAAACTTCCAGATCATGAGCTGTCATGTGACTTTGATCGTCATCTATTTCAGTTCTGCTCGTCGTAGAGTCCCCAAATTTACATATAATGTGTATTAAAGTGTCTATTTTCATAATTTAAAAAAAAAGCAAAAAACGAAAAATTTCGTTTTTGGCACTCAACGCATGGGAACGAAAAACGAGAAATTACGTGGTTGGCACTCAATGAGTTAAAGGGTTTAATAATTTTTATGTAATTAAAATGTTAAATAAATGAGTAGGCTAAGCATTTAATTCATATATGTGACAAAATCAAGTAAATTCAAGGGCCACATTAAACATTTATTTGTGTATTTAAATAGATAAACAAATAAATTATAGGCCTATATCAATAGATGATTGAATATCAACAGTTTTAAAACATTACATACATAATACAGCAGGGCAATATCAGTCACAATGAATTTGAAAAACTGCATGGAACAATGAGAAAAAATCTGTGTAAAATTACAACATATTCTTCAGAACTTGTACTTTTAAAAACACAATTATATTTTTAAAAGTACAAGTTCTGGAGAAATATGTTGTAATCATACACAGGTTCTCTTGATTGTTTGTTCCATGCTGTTATTAAATTACTGATGTAAAAGAAGTTATGATATTCCTTATTTTATTTTATTTTACATCGGGGGGGAGGGGGGTCACCAAAGTTTTCAATGGTAAAAATATGGGTTGGGAACCACTGGTCTATGTTGTTGTCATGATTGTAGCAGGTCAGGACCACCGGGGGAACAACTTCTTCAACCTTTAGTGTTTCTCCTGTTTCCTGTTTAGTTTTACACACAGCTCTTTGTTTGCTTGGTGTGCTGCTTGTGGTTTGTTTTGCTCTGTCTCTCTTCTACTTGTTCCCTCCATCCATCATCTATCACTTACCAGGGGTGGGGTCATGGTGGCAGCAGACTAAGTAGAATGTCCTAGACATCGCTCTCCCTGGTAACACTCTCCATCTCCTCCTGGGGGGTCCCTAAGCGTTCCCTTTCCAGATGGGATGTATGATCCTTACAATGAGTTCAGGGTCTGTCCTGTAGTCTCCTCCCAGTCGGACAGACCTAGAAGATCTCCAAAGGGAGGTGATGTGACTCTGTAGGATCCTGATCAGGACTGTTAATGGCCACAGTCAGCATTGTTCGTTCAACTTTTTTTTAATTTAATGTTTGGACAAGTTTGTTTTGAGTGTGTTGCTTTAGGACAAAATAAGACCAAACCTAGGTCACAGTTTGTGCATTTTAGTAACCGTTTGTCAAACATATAAAAGTTTCAAATCAAACTTCAAATCATAAAAATTAAAGGGCCACTGCTGCACCATGGGTTGTGGTGTACTTGGATGGGAAAAAACATATTGTTCAATTAAATGTCCAATTTCAACAACGTGATTTATTTGACCAGAAAAGCGAGTAACCTAAGAACAAAGAAAATTCCTACGTGATACGTATAATCTCTGGTGCCCTTAACATGGCCAAACAAAACAAGATACAGAGAAAACACCTGAACTAACAGAAATCTAATAATGACTGTAGGAGCCAAATTGGTCATTTTCTTTGTTTTATAGTGTTGTACACATTTTGTGCCAGTATGTGGCGATCTCTGTTCAGATGCTCTGACTCGATAAATGGAGGTGGGTAATCAGCGCAGGTGCGCACACTGAGGAACTCATTCGGTTTTGACCGTGCCATGCCACAGGTCAGAGAATGTGTTGATTGTGTTAGTGAGTATTTGAGTCGGCTGTATGAATAAATCTGCAACAAAAAGAGTATTGCCTGGACAGTTGCTGTGTTAAGCACTTAGGCTACACCTGCTACACCTACTGGCACGCGTGCGTCGATAGTGACAAACGGCCACTATAATGACATCAAATAAATTAAATCAGAATAATCAAAACTAAATACTAACTAAACTAAATACCAAACTAAACAACACCAAATACTAACGATAAACTAGAAAAAGCATTTCCAAGAATGGAAATGGTGTGACTGCTGAAAGCAGCTGAACGCTGTTGCAGAATTAGCAAATAGTGCAAGCAGTGATCACCATACAAATGTTTGACCAAGGTCGGAATTGAACCCACAACCTCATGGTCAGTAGACTTCCACTCTGCCTCTAGGCCACAGTGCACACACAGTTGCAGAGACTGTTGTCTGTTAATGATCTGCACTCTGTCTCACTCTGAAGTTAACAAGCCCAAAGCTGCACCTGTTGGAAACACTGTCAACATCAAGAAAGCTTGAGAGTCAAGCTTGAATGACTTAGAATGAAAATTTCTGTGAATTTCAGGCTGAGAGCAGCAGTTTCAACATGAAGCAAGTTATCAGAAGTCAACAGAGGACGACTGGGAAAATAATTCACTATAATTGTTGTTGAGGCAAGATTTGAACCAGCAACCTTCAGGTCCTCAGACCAGCAAGCTAACCACTAGGCTACAGACAGAGACAGTATGTGAGGGGCAAAGAAAACCTTTGATAAGAGGATCACTGGCTTCTGCTTAAAAAAAAAAAGTAAGGAAAGTGCAGAAATTAACCACAACAAGTAAGTAGAGGACACTTTTGTGAAAATAGTGCAAGCAGTGATGACCATACAAATGGTTGACCAAGGTAGGAATTGAACCCACAATCCCATGGTCAGAAGACTTTGACTTTGCCTCTAGGCCACAGTGTACACACTGTTGCAAAGACTGTTGTCTGTTGATGAGCTGCACTCTGTCTCACTCTGAAGTTAACGAGCTGCACCTGTTGGAAACACACTGTGTCAACACCAAGAAAGCTTGAGAGTCAAGCTTGAATGACTTAAGCCCCTGACACACCGCCACGACGCTTCCCGACGCGTCCCGACGCCGACGGCTTTGGCTGACGAGTCTGTCGCCTCTCGTCGGGAGAAAGGAATAAGTTAAACACACTGCCCCGACTGCCGACCAGAGCGACTGAGTGGCGAGGACTCCCCCATAGAAATACAGACCAATACAGACCAGGGGCAGCCCTGCTCACTGTTCATTCAAACAAACTAATGCCACTGCCACAGTTAATTTCATCAATGAGACAACATTAATCTCCCCAAAAGAATTTAACCAGCCACGTTTTAACAGCGCTAAAGCCGAAATTAAAACAGTTTTTAGCAGCTTACTGCTGTGGCTCGGTTGCCGCGAATTGGCGATAGCCGATGCTAATTTCTGTTAGCCCGTCTATGGTGTTTTACATTACGCGTTAGCATTAAGCTAGCGGGCTTTATATGCTTAGTTGTGAGCTGTGTGTGTTTTGAACGTTGTTTCAAACTATGTGGGTTTGATTGAACATCTTTGATGTTTAAATATATATATTGCCGCTTAATATATTGCTTTACTCCTCTTTTTATTTTATATACCATTTTTACTGTAGGACAGGCTAGGACACCGTTTGTTTACTGTGGTCACTTCCGTCCCTCCCACACACCGCGCTGATTCGCTTAGGGCACCGCCAATCAGAATCGCCATAGCTAGCACACAGCCAATCAGAGTACCCGACGAGTCTACTCTCCCGACGGCCGACGAGTCCCGACTGAGCATGTTCAATCGGCCCCGACGAGATCCGACAAGAGCCGAGGCTCCCCGACGGAGAGGAACACACCAAACAGACGAGCTGCCGACGCCGTCCGACGAGGCCAGACGCCCGACGGTCGGCTCGGTGTGTCCCTGGCTTTAGAATGAAAATGTCTGTGAATTTCAGGCTGAGAGCAGCAGTTTCAACATGAAGCAAGTTATCAGAAGTCAACAGAGGACGACTGGGAAAATAATTCACTATAATTGTTATTGAGGCAAGATTTGAACCAGTAACCTTCAGGTCTCCAGCTCAGCAAGCTAACCACTAGGCTACAGGCAGAGACAGTATGTGAGGGGCAAAGAAAACCTTTAATAAGAGGATCACTGGCTCCTGCTTAAAAAAGAAGGTAAGGAAAGTGCAGAAATTAGCCACACCAAGAAAGAAGAGGACTTTTTTGTGACCTGTGACTATTTTTTGGTGAATTAAAATGATTTAAAAAGCACTTAACAGCAAGTTACAAACTGTGGCACTAGCAATTAATGCGTCTCTTAAGGACCACCTGTAACCAATTGAGGGTGATGGAGGGGAGCAGAATTCATAACAAGAGTGCTCAACCTGGATTTGAACCAGTGACCTAGGGGTTGGCAAGCAGCCACCCTAACCACTACACTAGAGTAGAGTTGGGGAGAAGAGAGGTTGAGACTTTGATGAATGTGAGATTTTTCAATGATGCTTAAAATAAAAAGAAATTCGTATAAATTAGCCACACCAAGTAAGAAGAGGACTTTTTTGTGACCTGTGACTATTTTTTGGTGAATTAAAATGAATTAAAAAGCACTTAACAGCAAGTTACAAAGTTGAGCTCCTTCTCCTGCTGATGTGAAAAAAATGCATTGGGCTGAATGAGAGCAGAGAGCTCCCTGGCTGCATTTAAAAAATATTTTTAATTATTATCTAAGTCTCTTTGCATTTTTGACCAGAATTTTAGCCAGAAGACAAGTGTGGCTACAAAACTGGAGAAAATAATTTGTCTAGAGTTTAATTTGTGGTCATGCTGACAGTTTAGCCAGAAAAACTCTAGAATGTTTTTTTGCCTCTCTCCACTCTAGCACCACTCTAGCTCTGCTCGTTAGACGCAACACACACATTATAAAGCTGAAAAAAATCAGAAAAAGTTAAATATTTGAAAAAGTATAACTAGTTAAAAAGAGAAAAGTAATGCCGATAAAGTTCAAAAAAAGCTGCACGTTTTGATATATGAATTGTTGAAATAGCACAAAGTATGAAGGACTAGAAGAAGACCGTAAAAAGGCGGAAGAAAATGGCCAAACAGAAGAACAATAGTCACACTAATAAATAGCTCCATCATCCATGATGATCTAATTCTAATGTCTGCTTGTTGTTCCAGAGCACCTACAGCAACATGTCTGTAAGGAGGAGGAGTTTGTTCTCTCCAGTCTGGAGCAGGAGGAGCCAGAGCCTCCACAGATTAAAGAGGAAGAGGAGGAGGTCTGCAGCAGTCAGGAGGGAGAGCAGCTGCTACTGAAGCAGGAGACTGACACCTTTATGTTGACTCCTACTCATGAGGGAAGTGACCACAGAGAACCAGAACCAACCAGTGACCAGCAGCTCCTCTCTCACAGCTCTGCTGTAGCTGAGAGCCAACATCAGGAAGGAAGTGGACATGTAGACCCAGAACCACCTGGTGTAAAATGTGGGAAAGGTTTTATGCATCAAAAACACTTAGATCTCCATAGGAGAACGCACGAAGGTGAGAAGCCGTACACCTGCAACTCTTGTGGGACAAAGTTTACCAGGAAGACAGATCTGGTTAGGCATACAAGAATCCACACAAATGAGAGGCCTTTTTCTTGTGAAATGTGTGACAAAGATTTTATCCGTGAAGAACACTTAGTGAGTCACATGAGAACTCACACAGGTGAGAAGCCTTTTTCTTGTGAAACATGTGGGAAGAGGTTCGCACATAATGCAACCTTGACGACTCACAGAAGAACCCACACAGGTGAGAGGGCGTACACCTGCAACACCTGTGGGAAAACGTTTACTGCCCACTCACTTTTGATTAGGCATATAAGAGCCCACACAGGTGAGAAGCCTTTTTCTTGTGCAACATGTGGGAAGAGGTTCGCACATAATGCAAACTTGACGACTCACAGAAGAACCCACACAGGTGAGAGGCCGTACACCTGCAACACCTGTGGGAAAAAGTTTATTGACAGCAAAACCTTAAATGATCACAGAAGAACCCACACAGGTGAGAAGCCTCATTTATGTGTAATATGTGGAAAAGGTTTTACCCGTCGAATGGGACTGGTGTTGCACATGAGAATCCACACAGGTGAGAAGCCATACACCTGCAAAATCTGTGGGAAAAAGTTTACTGGCCATTCAGATTTGATTAGGCATACAAGAATCCACACAGGTGAGAAGCCTTATTCTTGTGATATATGTGGGGGAAAATTCAGTTATCGGTCCCAATCCGCGGCCCATAAAAAAACACATGAAGGTGTAAAACTATAAGTCTGGAACACCTGTAGGGAACATTTGTAGTGAACAATCAGTATTAAGTAGGTTTATTAAAAACCACACGGGTGAGAAGCAGGTATGTCATCAGCCACGGCACAAACTAATAAAGCACACACTTCCTTCCCACCACCAAACCAAACCATTAAATTGACCAGAACACCAAGTGTCCAATTGGCCTTCAGTAGATAAAGCCTGCACAAACAAAATGGAGAAAATCATTTATCCCCATTTTGTAATAGGAAGATGGAGGTTGATATTAGGACAATTATGTGTAACACCAAAAGTTTTTTTGTTTTTTTTAAACAACACAACATTGCATGACCTCTAAAATGTCATTGTCATTGTCCTTCTAATCAAAGAATCACTGTCAAGTCCACACTTAGTGACAACTGCTTTTATGAAATGTTTATTTTGCTGGTTAATCATTAAACCGCTTGTATTATGCTTGAATTTTGACATTACCTTTTCTCTGTAGTCAGTGTTGTAGTTAATTAATCTCTTAAATCACACTCGGTTGTCCTGTTGTATTCTTTTGAGATTAAGATATGAAATTAAAGTCTCATATTCTCCACATTCTCTGTGGTCTTTAAATTGTGATTATGAAGTTTTTAGCCAAAATCACAAAGCCTGTGCCATTTCCCAGGGCACTCCTTCTGCACAGCACCAGCAGCTCATTAGCAATGCACCTCTGGATGGGGGGCGGAGACTGCGCTGCACTAGTGCCCTCCCCTGGAGCTGTGACACGTCAACTCCAGTCTCCCTGAAACTGCCAGTTTGCGTCTGGCATTGGTTCACAGCAATTTGAAGGCAGAAAAACTGAGAGATGCAATTTTGCACTTCCTTTTCGGCTGATATGTCCTCTAACACAAGAAAAATGCCACAGGAACACGTGTAAAGCACGAAAAACACGATTTTCATGGGAGGGGGTCTTTAATGCAGGGATGCAAACAGCGCGCCGAAAAGCGAAACTCGCTTTTTTCATGACCAATTAGGTGACTTGTGTGAATCGTTCAGATCCGAAGAGTTTTTGTTTTTGGGAGGGGGGGAGGTCTCAGCTGGGGTCAGTAAAATGTTTTTCTAACAGGCTGACAGTGACAATCACGTGAAACTGATACTGATAACTGCCGACCTCCAATGTTGACGCGCAACGTATTCGCGTGCATTCGGTGCGACGGCGCCGCCGTTTTTCCCCCATGCATGTCCGTTGCTGTGTCAGGCAGGTGTTTCCCACGGAGCTCTGCCCCGTTTCAGAGGTGAAGGAGAGACGTCGCCTCCGCGATATAGAATGTGTTCAATTAAAGTGAAACTAACACATTATATGGGCCTATATGTCCATTACACACTTTTAGGCCTTAAAATGTCTTAAATTTGTTGAATTATTGTGTTCAAGACTTAAATAAGACAGCTCTTAAATTTTCGTATGCCCACCATGGGCGAGCATTTCACTCGCATTTGCCCCTAAAAAAAAAAATACGTGTGAACCAGGAAAATCACAAAAAAGAAAGAGCACAACCTGCGATTGGTCGAAAACTACAAATCCCACAATTCTCTGGCCTCAACAATAACAGTAGTTAGTGTAAGTAAGGGAGAGTGGAGCTGTCGGTGAAAAGAGGAAACAACGCCACGTCTGGTCCTGTTATGTTGTTCGTTCACACCGTCACCGTTTATTCGTTACGTCCGCGGTGTAAAAGGCCGTGACGCAAAGACGCGATTAGGCGCTGTCATGTTCGTGTTCGAAGGATGAGGCCGTGTTGATAGCAAGTAACTTAGTTTTTATGTCTCACGTTCTCAACAACATACATGTGGCTCCATGCAGTCTTGCTCTACTCCCTTATATGGTACGGTAAGCTGACTACTAACCAGTACTGCCGCCTAGCGGTCAAACATGTAATAACATCCAATCATAACAGGCGCGAGACGCGATTAGGCGCGAGACGCGGTAGACGCGACTTTTTTTTTTGCGACGCAATACACCCGATTCTTTTATGGACCTTCGCGTCTTCGTCTATTTCATCGTGTTTGCTGATGCCCAAACACGAGGAACGCTTTTTTTTCGCTCGAGTTGTGACGCGCGACCAAACGCGAGATACGCGATTTATCGCTTCTTTTGACTCGTGTCAAAAAAAAAATTCACGAGCCCGCCAACAACTTTTTTTTTTCTTCACAGGAGGTTCAACTGGACTTAGTTATTTGTCTAGGAAGACGTTTCACCTCTCATCCAAGAGGCTTCATCAGTTCATGTAGCATCTGACCAGGCTGGGACTGGTCCAACTATCTGGTGTGGAGACTCAGTTGCTTTCGATTTAACCTCCTTTGAAATACTATGACCTGGACAAATGAGAATATGCACAGCGGGGCAGAGCTGCAGCTGCTGTGCTGTGATGGACCTGATCAGACTGGTGGTGGTCCACAGTCAATCAGTCCCAGATCCTCCACCGTCACCAGATCCCCCCGAAAGCCCCCGCAAATAATACATCGACAAGAAGTTAAGTGGCAAGTTGCACCTTTTCGTCGGCTTATTATTTGCGGATTTTTTTTTATAGCCTAGGCTATATAACGTCACTGCAACACGCGGCTCTCAGTGCTTGTCGGTGTTGTGTCTATAAATTGTGAAATAACTTTTCCTCGATATAAATATGAGACGTGGTCGATAGGTTTCATTCATCCATGTTTTGGCAGACAATACAAATAACCAATGATAGTGGCTGGAATAGAGCCAGTCAACAGTAACATGTGCATTTGTTTGGGTTGCTGCAGACGGGCACATCAGCTGACACCGCCGGTAAAAGAGAGAGAGAGAGAGAATGAGTGTTGTCTCGAAAAAAAAACAGTAAAGGAGAACTTGGACAAGTGATTGAAAAGACGCGTGGTGCGCAATGGGGACACCAGGCAGCTGGAGCGGACCGTGGTCACGGTGCGGCCGCTCTGCTGCTCACCTCAGTGTGTGCGACAACTCATTCATGGTTGTCTCTGATTATACTGGTAACAGCCTACCTATTCACCTCCAATGTAGACGCGCGACGTGCGCGCTCGTTACCCAAAGCGGCGCGTATCCGCGTGCATTCGGTGCGACGGCGCCGCCGTTTTTCCCCCCGTGCATGTCCGTTGCTGTGTCAGGCAGGTGTCTCCCACGGAGCTCTGCCCCGTTTCAGAGGTGAAGGAGAGACGTCGCCTCCCCGATGTAGAATGTGTTCAATTAAAGTGAAACTAACACATTATATAGGCCTATATGTCCATTACACACTGAATGGGATGTTAAATCCCATGTCTTTATTTCTTCAGTTTATTTTAATAGTAATAATTATGACTAACATTCAGTGAAGACCTAAAAATCAGTATCTCCAAAATTGAAATATTGCAATGGTTTTTATTTTTTTTTAAAGCATTTTTAATATAGAAATGTTGGCCTCCTGAAAACTGTCCATCTATATGCACTCAATACTTGGTTGGGGTTGAACTACTGGAAATAGACTTTTCTGTGATATTGTTAATGGTGAGCCCCCCCTCCCCGCCAGACAATTCCTCTCTTTTTTGGTCCTGACCCGTTTGCATCCCTGTTAATGACAATCTTCAACAAGATAATCAAATAATTTCCTTTCTGAGGACCAATGATCTGTCTTAACTATTACATTTCTTAATCATTTTATTTTTTTATGATCTTGCTCTCCCCGGTGGTCAGTCTCTTTCAGTCTCACAGGATCTGGCATTTGCTCATATAGCAAACAATAATTTCTTGTATTTCAGTTTTGATCTTATCCATGTTTACCCATACTGCATACACACTGAACACCTAAATAAAACAAGTCATTTCTGACTCTAATGCTTCATTGAACTAAACATACTGGCTACAGCCAAATTATTATTTAATTCACAACTTGGCCATGTTGATCATATCACTTTTGTTGAATACATTTGTATTTTAAAAATTAGAGTGTCTGTATCTAGGGTTGCCACCTTTGAGTTGTGAAAATAAGGGACACTCGACCAAATGTCGACCGGGCGGGGGGGGGGGCCACGGGTCAAAACGCCACACTTTTCATGTAGGCCTATGTATTTTGTACACGTTCAATTTCTTGTATTAACACATATTTTAAACTGGAATGGGGGCAGGTACAGTGCACCTTATTGAGGTTATCACTTGACGTAGCTAAGGCCAGGACGGGCTAGCCTACTTGTTTGATCCAAAACATAAAGTTGCAATATCCCACTTAAATATAATAGTAATAGGCCTACATATTAATGCCTATAGCCTATGTGAAGAGGCTGTCACATGTTACACATGTAATGATTCCTCACAACAGCCTAATAGGCTTTATGCACAGCTCCACTACTTCCTGAACATTTAAACAAGTTCCTTTATTTCCTGTATGTATTATTGGACAAACTGATTAATCCAGGTGTGTCTGACCTCAATAGTCAGAGAGCTGGCCATCTTAATGGGAGGACTGGGTGGTTTAAGTTCAGGAAGTAGTGGAGCTGTGCATAAAGCCTATTATTAACAGTGATTTACCATGGTTTGAAACGTATGCAAATCAAATAAAAATGCATCTGCACAAAATGATCAGAAATAACACTGTGCTAATGTTCAGACCAGTTCAAGACCAGCTGCATAGGCTACCAGCAACAGCAGGTCAGACGAATAAACAGCACCCACTGAGTTAGTTTGCTTTTGTTTATGTAATAATAATAATATAAAATAGGGCTGTCCCAAATGATTATTTTTCTCCCGATTAATCTATCGACTATTTTTTCGATTAGTCGATTAGTCTTGCGATTAATTTTTTGACAAATCTAACAATTTTTTGGTTGACGATTAGTCATTTACAAAAAAAACACTTTTCTTATTTAAATTCTTCAGATACTCTTTCTGGTGTGCATTCCTCTTAATCAGTGGTTCCCAACCTTTTTTCCTCAAAGCCCCCCCCCCCCCTTGCTTTTGTCAAAGACAAGCCTTTTTATTCTATTTTGTGCCATCCTTATTTTGTCTTTATGTCAATTTTCCTTTGTTGTGTCATAATTGTTATCACATCCCTATAAGCAGGTAGGTTGTAGGCTATGTAGGTTTTTGTTCCTATTGATTTTGATGGTTTTGATTATCCAATTGGATGTGTTATTGGAATTTTAAAATATCAATATGCACAAATCTAATTTTGATAACCTCACAACCTCAGAACAAACAAAGCTCTGTGGACCCCCTCACATCTCTGACGACCCCTGAGGGGGGCCCGGACCCAAGGTTGGGAACCAATGCTCTAAATCTTTTTTTTTTTGGAGGGGAATATGCCACATCAGTTTGCTTTAACCTGGAAAATAAACAGATGAGTGCACACTGAAATATTAGCACAGTGATTTTGAATAGGCACATTTATTTAATATAGTCATGGAGCAGAGCAGTGTTTCCTCTAGGATTTTTTTTTTAAGCCGGGGGTGCAGGACATCACCCTCACTTACGATCTGCTGCTGTGCTGCGTCCGGGTGCAGAGAGCAGCAGTGGATTAAAAAAAAACAACAACAAAAGACAACAGGAGGACGTGTTTACATCTATGGATACATAAAGCAAGGAGACTGTGGCGGGTGGTCCGATTGTCCGACGAGGGAGGGGGGCGCGGGGGGTCCGCGTTCGGACCGTATGAGTTCGCTTTTACCGCGCACTGATGTCATGCATGCGCCCTTCGCTCTGTGTGTGTGTGTGTGTGTGTGTGTGTGTGTGTGTGTGTGTGTGTGTGTGTGTGTGTGTGTGTGTGTGTGTGTGTGTGGTGTGTGTGTGTGTGTGTGTGTGTGTGTGTGTGTGTGTGTGTGTGTGAGAGAGAGAGAGAGAGCGTCAATAACGGTGAAAGAGCGATGGATAGAAAGTGTCCTACAGAGAGATCTCTGCTTTGTTGTAGTTCTGACTAAATGCTGGATCTTTACAGAACACGTGCGAAGTGATGCTGCATTCATGACAACTCGGAAATACGGGACAAAGCCCGTCCCGTATTGATTCAAAACGGGACGCACTATTTTATTTCAAAATACGGAACGATTCCGTATTTTAAGGGACGGGTGGCAACCCTATCTGTATCATGAAACTTGTTATTCCACTTTCGCTAGCCTGGGTGATTTTTGTCTGTCATACTAGATTTACAATACATAGACAGAAACGTTTTCAGGTGTCGTGCCCAAAAGTGATCGTCTGCCAGAATCTGATTTGAGGCCGCGGGAGCGCGCACAGCAGCCCGTTGAGCGGTGGCGCTATAAAACGTCTGATTTTCTTTGGATTGAACGGTCATAATGTGCATATACACACACATTATCACACCTCTGGCCAAAAGAAGTGTAGTTTGTAGCGAAATAAGGCATGGCAATTACGTGATAGACACGTCTGCATTATGTTTGATTTAACAGCCAGAGCACTATATCAAAGCACTACCAGTTTACGCCACACAGTGGCGCCTCCTTTGTTAAGCTTTCCTCCAACTCCAAGTTACAACGTGTTTTCAATAAAGTAATGGTCACTTTTACAATGATCCTTGTGACTCTGCATTGCTTTTTTACCTGATCTGGGCCCTTCCCATATTTGGATGTGTTTTGTATCTAATATTATTGTTTATGCCTACTAATATAATACAGTTTTCACCTGCCAAAAATTGATTGGAGGCCAAATGCAGTTACTGAATGGTGATTTCTGCCTAAAAATGACTTTATCTCATTCAAGAGGTTCATAATATAGACACTGAAGCTCACAGGACAGTGTAGAACTCTTTTAAAGAACCATTACAACACAAAATGTGCTTTTTCACCTGCCAAAAATTGATTGGAGGCCAAATGCAGTTACTGAATGGTGATTTCTGCCTAAAATTGACTTTATCTCATTCAAGAGGTTCATAATATAGACACTGAAGCTCACAGGACAGTGTGGAACTCTTTTAAAGGACCATTACAACACAAAATGTGCCTTTTCACCTGCCAAAAATTGATTGGAGGCCAAATGCAGTTACTGAATGGTGATTTCTGCCTAAAATTGACTTTATCTCATTCAAGAGGTTCATAATACAGACACTGAAGCTCACAGGACAGTGTAGAACTCTTTTAAAGAACCATTACAACACAAAATGTGCTGTGACACCTGCCAAAAATTGATTGTAGGCCAAATGCAGTTACTGAATGGTGATTTCTGCCTAAAAATCACTTGATCTCATTCAAGAGCTTCATAATATAGACACTTAAGCTCACAGAACAGTGTGGAACTCTTTTAAAGGACCATTACAACACAAAATGTGCTTTTTCACCTGCCAAAAATTGATTGTAGGCCAAATGCAGTTACTGAATGGTGATTTCTGCCTAAAATTGACTTTATCTCATTCAAGAGGTTCATAATATAGACACTGAAGCTCACAGGACAGTGTAGAACTCTTTTAAAGAACCATTACAACACAAAAATGTGCTTTTTCACCTGCCAAAAATTGATTGGAGGCCAAATGCAGTTACTGAATGGTGATTTCTGCCTAAAATTGACTTTATCTCATTCAAGAGGTTCATAATATAGACACTGAAGCTCACAGGACAGTGTGGAACTCTTTTAAAGGACCATTACAACACAAAATGTGCCTTTTCACCTGCCAAAAATTGATTGTAGGCCAAATGCAGTTACTGAATGGTGATTTCTGCCTAAAATTGACTTTATCTCATTCAAGAGGTTCATAATATAGACACTGAAGCTCACAGGACAGTGTAGAACTCTTTTAAAGAACCATTACAACACAAAATGTGCTGTGACACCTGCCAAAAATTGATTGTAGGCCAAATGCAGTTACTGAATGGTGATTTCTGCCTAAAAATCACTTGATCTCATTCAAGAGCTTCATAATATAGACACTTAAGCTCACAGAACAGTGTGGAACTCTTTTAAAGGACCATTACAACACAAAATGTGCTTTTTCACCTGCCAAAAATTGATTGGAGGCCAAATGCAGTTACTGAATGGTGATTTCTGCCTAAAATTGACTTTATCTCATTCAAGAGGTTCATAATATAGACACTGAAGCTCACAGGACAGTGTGGAACTATTTTAAAGGACCATTACAACACAAAATGTGCTTTTTCACCTGCCAAAAATTGATTGTAGGCCAAATGCAGTTACTGAATGGTGGTTTCTGCCTAAAAATCACTTGATCTCATTCAAGAGCTTCATAATATAGACACTTAAGCTCACAGAACAGTGTGGAACTCTTTTAAAGGACCATTACAACACAAAAATGTGCTTTTTCACCTGCCAAAAAATTGATTGGAGGCCAAATGCAGTTACTGAATGGTGATTTCTGCCTAAAAATCACTTGATCTCATTCAAGAGGTTCATAATATAGACACTGAACTCTCTGTTTATGTGTTTGATAGCCTCCTGTGTGTCCAGTAGCCTAATAGGCCTATTGTTGTTGGGTAGATGGTGATTTATATCTGGCTTGTATTTAGGCAAATAAAGATATTTTGAATCGAGATTGTTTATTTGTTTCTGCCTCAAAATGGCTTTATATCACTCAGCATAGTAATACTGACAAGATTTGATGTCAACCAGTGCTTGAATAATGTGTAAAGGGCCATTACAAAGTAAAAATCAGGGTATTTTACCTGCCAGAAATTGATTTACGCCTCTGGCACTGTACAGAGATGAATATTTTTGCTCAAAATGACTTGATATCACTCAGCAGAGTAACATTTACAAGATTTGACCTCAACCAGTGCTTTTTACCACTTGAAAAACGCATAAAGGGCCATTACAATGTAAAAATCAGGGTATTTCAGCTGCCAGAAATTGATTTACGCCTCTGTTACTGCACAGAGATGAATATTTTTGCTCAAAATGACTTCACAAAAATAGTTCCACACTGTCCTGTGAGCTCTAATGTTTATATTATGAACCTCTTGAATGAGATAAAGTCAATTTTAGGCAGAAATCACCATTCAGTACCTGCATTTGACCTCCAATCAATTTTTGGCAGGTGAAAAAGCACATTTTGTGTTGTAATGGTCCTTTAAAAGAGTTCTACACTGTCCTGTGAGCTTCAGTGTCTATATTATGAAGCTCTTGAATGAGATAAAGTCAATTTTAGGCAGAAATCACCATTCAGTAACTGCATTTGGCCTCCAATCAATTTTTGGCAGGTGAAAAAGCACATTTTGTGTTGTAATGGTCCTTTAAAAGAGTTCCACACTGTCCTGTGAGCTTCAGTGTCTATATTATGAACCTCTTGAATGAGATCAAGTCAATTTTAGGCAGAAATCACCATTCAGTAACTGCATTTGGCCTCCAATCAATTTTTGGCAGGTGAAAAAGCACATTTTGTGTTGTAATGGTCCTTTAAAAGAGTTCTACACTGTCCTGTGAGCTTCAGTGTCTATATTATGAACCTCTTGAATGAGATAAAGTCAATTTTAGGCAGAAATCACCATTCAGTACCTGCATTTGGCCTCCAATCAATTTTTGGCAGGTGAAAAAGCACATTTTGTGTTGTAATGGTTCTTTAAAAGAGTTCTACACTGTCCTGTGAGCTTCAGTGTCTATATTATGAACCTCTTGAATGAGATAAAGTCAATTTTAGGCAGAAATCACCATTCAGTAACTGCATTTGGCCTCCAATCAATTTTTGGCAGGTGAAAAGGCACATTTTGTGTTGTAATGGTCCTTTAAAAGAGTTCCACACTGTCCTGTGAGCTTCAGTGTCTATATTATGAACCTCTTGAATGAGATAAAGTCAATTTTAGGCAGAAATCACCATTCAGTAACTGCATTTGGCCTCCAATCAATTTTTGGCAGGTGAAAAGGCACATTTTGTGTTGTAATGGTCCTTTAAAAGAGTTCCACACTGTCCTGTGAGCTTCAGTGTCTATATTATGAACCTCTTGAATGAGATAAAGTCAATTTTAGGCAGAAATCACCATTCAGTAACTGCATTTGGCCTCCAATCAATTTTTGGCAGGTGAAAAAGCACATTTTGTGTTGTAATGGTTCTTTAAAAGAGTTCTACACTGTCCTGTGAGCTTCAGTGTCTATATTATGAACCTCTTGAATGGGATAAAGTCATTTTTAGGCAGAAATCACCATTCAGTAACTGCATTTGGCCTCCAATCAATTTTTGGCAGGTGAAAACTGTATTATATTAGTAGGCATAAACAATAATATTAGATACAAAACACATCCAAATATGGGAAGGGCCCAGATCAGGTAAAAAAGCAATGCAGAGTCACAAGGATCATTGTAAAAGTGACCATTACTTTATTGAAAACACGTTGTAACTTGGAGTTGGAGGAAAGCTTAACAAAGGAGGCGCCACTGTGTGGCGTAAACTGGTAGTGCTTTGATATAGTGCTCTGGCTGTTAAATCAAACATAATGCAGACGTGTCTATCACGTAATTGCCATGCCTTATTTCGCTACAAACTACACTTCTTTTGGCCACAGTTGTGATAATGTGTGTGTATATGCACATTATGACCGTTCAATCCAAAGAAAATCAGACGTTTTATAGCGCCACCGCTCAACGGGCTGCTGTGCGCGCTCCCGCGGCCTCAAATCAGATTCTGGCAGACGATCACTTTTGGGCACGACACCGGTTTGCTTCTGAGAGCCATCGAAACTTTGAGGCGGATTGAAAGAATAATTGACGTTCCCCACCGGAACTTTACAGTGTGACACCCAGCGGAAGTACACAACGATAGCGAGCTAGCAGCGTTATAATACATCCACGGTGTGTCTGTGGAGTCAGTTTGAAGACGGTCGCTGTGGTCATATCTCAGAGAAATATTTCAGTGTGGATGAAGCAACGATGTCTTCAGTTGAGTCTCTGAGAGAGTTTGTCACCGAGCGACTAACTGCTGCTGCTGAAGAAATATTCAGAGTCTTTAAACAAACTGTCGTCGAGTACGAGGAGGAGATCGATCGTCAGCGCAGACTGCTGGATATCGTCCTAAAACCAGAGATAAAGCTCCATAGGACAGGTCTGTAAAACCAGGAGTAGAGGCACTATAGTCTTTGTTGTTGTCATGATTGTAGCAGGTCAGGACCACCGGGGGAACAACTTCTTCAACCTTTAGTGTTTCTCCTGTTTCCTGTTCAGTTTTACACACAGCTCTTTGTTTGCTTGGTGTGCTGTTTGACCCCTGGGGGACTTACAAAACACCGGTAGAGTGGTTGTTTAAAAAGTTTGTTATGAGTGAGTTGCTTTCGGACAAAATAAAAACAAACCTAGATAACATGATGATTTAATTCCCATGTCTCCTTGTAATTCCAGAGCTCCCACAGCCACTTGACTGTAAGGAGGAGGAGGAGGAGTTTGTTCTCCCCAGTCTGGACCAGGAGGAGCCAGAGCCTCCACAGATGAAAGAGGAAGAGGAGGAGGAGTTTGTTCTCTCCAGTCTGGAGCAGGAGGAGCCAGAGCCTCCACAGATGAAAGAGGAAGAGGAGGAGGTCTGCAGCAGTCAGGAG
The DNA here is from genome assembly GCF_045865225.1 of Trachurus japonicus. NCBI lineage: Eukaryota > Metazoa > Chordata > Actinopteri > Carangiformes > Carangidae > Trachurus > Trachurus japonicus. The sequence goes on from NC_140923.1 coordinate 3,761,431, forward strand.
GGAGAGCAGCTGCTACTGAAGCAGGAGACTGACACCTTTATGTTGACTCCTACTCATGAGGGAAGTGACCACAGAGAACCAGAACCAACCAGTGACCAGCAGCTCCTCTCTCACAGCTCTGCTGTAGCTGAGAGCCAACATCAGGAAGGAAGTGGACATGTAGACCCAGAACCACCTGGAAATGTGGAGACACAACCACAGAAGAGACGTCACACAAGTGACAGTGTACGTAGTCACACAGGAGAGAGACCTTATTTGTGTGTGAAATGTGGGAAAGGTTTTATGAATCAAATAAATTTAGACATCCATAGGAGAACACACACAGGTGAGAAGCTATACACCTGCAAAACTTGTGGGACAAAGTTAAACAGCAAGACAGATCTGGTTAGGCATACAAGAATCCACACAGATGTGAGGCCTTTTTCTTGTGAAATGTGTGGGGAAAGGTTCACACGCAATGCACACCTGACGACTCACAGAAGAACCCACACAGGTGAGAAGCCTCATTTATGTGTAAAATGTGGAAAAGGTTTTACCCGTCCATTGGGACTGGTGGTGCACATGAGAACCCACACAGGTGAGAAGCCATACACCTGCAACACCTGTGGGAAAAAGTTTACTGTCCATTCAAGTTTGATTAAGCATACAAGAATCCACACAGGTGAGAAGCCGTTCACCTGCAACACCTGTGGGAAAAAGTTTACTGAACGGTCATATTTGAATAGGCATACAAGAATCCACACAGGTGAAAAGCCGTACACCTGCAACACCTGTGGGAAAAAGTTTACTGTCCGTTCAGAATTGATTAGGCATACAAGAATCCACACAGGTGAAAAGCCGTACACCTGCAACACCTGTGGGAAAAAGTTTACTGTCCATTCAAATTTGATTAACCATACAAGAATCCACACAGGTGAAAAGCCGTACACCTGCAACACATGTGGGAAAAAGTTTACTGTCAATTCAGATTTGAATAAGCATAGAAGAATCCACATAGGTGAAAAGCCGCACACCTGCAACACCTGTGGGAAAAAGTTTACTGTCCGTTCAGATTTGATTAGGCATACAAGAATCCACACAGGTGAAAAGCCGTACACCTGCAACACCTGTGGGAAAAAGTTTACTGTCCATTCAAGTTTGATTAAGCATACAAGAATCCACACAGGTGAGAAGCCTTATTCTTGTGATATATGTGGGGAAAAATTCAGTTATCTGTACCAATCTGTGGCCCATAAAAAAACACATGGCACAAACTAATAAAGAAGTTCATCATAGCACATACAGAGTTACAGATTCAAAATGACTCTTTTATTTCCTTCCCACCACCAAACCAAACCATTAAATTGACCAGAACACCAAGTGTCCAATTGGCCTTCAGTAGGTAGATAGATAAAACCTAAAATGGAGAAAATAATTTATCCCCCTTTTGTAATAGAAAGATGGATGTTGATATTAGACAGTTACCTGTAACACCAAATGTTTTTTGTTGTTTTTTAAGAATGAATCCTCACAACATTGCATGACCTCTAAAATGTCATTGTCCTTCTAATCAAAGAATCACTGTCTAGTCCACACTTAGTGACAACTACTTTTATGAAATGTTTGTTTTGCTGGTTAATCATTAAACCACTTGTATTATGATTGAATTTTGATGTTGCCTTTACTCTGTAGTCAGTGTTGTAACTAAGTAATCTCTTTAGTCACACTTGGTTGTCCTGTTGTTCTGTTGATCTTAAGATATGAGATTAATGACAATATTCAACAAAGTAATCAAATAACTTCCTTTCTGAGGACCAATGATCTGTCTTAACAATTACATTTCTTAAAGGTGTACAGAAATGGCCGTTTGTCCTGTTTGTCGCGCCGAGTTGTCACGAGCTGCAACACGAGTTTTCCCGAGTAAGGAAAACGAATTTGATTGGTCGTTATCGAGCGGGCGGGATATTCAAAGCTTGGGGCGAGCCCGAGCTCCGTGTGTGTAGTCTGGGGCCGTTGACTCGCTGTTTTGGTAGGAAACAGATCCAGGGCGAGAGAGACAGACCTTTCCTTCAAAATTAAAGCACCAAGCTAATAAAATGCGGTAAAACTCTTTAATTTAAGGAATATAATTTACAAGAAAGTCCCCGAGCCATTAAGTTAACATTTTGCTTTTATTGTATTACAAGTTAATGTTTATTTTATAAGTTTTATGTTGGTGAACACTTTTATTGTGGTGAATTTGGTGATTTCGGTATCCCTACAGACAGGAACCAGAATGCAGACTAATTCAGAGGTAACAGCATAGACTGTAAAAAGAATGGACGTAGCGTCCGTGACGTCACCCATTGGTTTTGGGGAGTTGTTTTTGTGACTCAAATATGGCGGCCTGAACAGCGCCATGTTGGATTGGCCGGCCGAGAACCCGCCCACTGGCCTCGAAGCAGCTGTCCACGGAGCTGCTCGGACCTGTCACTCAACGTTTCCGCGCCCTAATTGGCCAGAATTTTAACCTAATAACAGTAAAACAGTAGAGTTAAAAAAAAATTCACCCCCCTCAGAGTGTGTGCGGGGGTGGAAACTATCGATTGAGACGAAAAAACGTTCTGACACCAGGCTTTTAACATGTTTACTGAGGATGTAAAGTCGGCGATTTTAACATGGGGGTCTATGGGGAATGCTCCCTTCTGACACCAGCCCCCAGAGGAAGCCGGGGGATTGCAGTTTTTTGAACGCGGAAGTGAGCTTCACTTCTCAGACCGACAACTGCTCCCTTGGGTAACAGACACCAGGGGCCTCATTTATCATTGTGGATACACGCTTTTTTACACGCTCTTTCCCCCATTTTGTGCGTACGCACTTTTCTCCGCCTAATTTGGGATCTATCAAACCAAAACTTGTCGGGAGTAAGTGCAAAAATTTACGACCAGTCCGACCATGGCGTACCGGCATTTACACGCTTTTTGAAGAACAGGAGGAATTGGCGACGCCGCTGCTGAGTCAGAGAACTGCAGTGTGCGAGGGAGAGAGGAGCGCGGACACTGTTTGAAGTAGCAAGTGGTGGTGATGATGACCCCCCCCCCCCCCCCCCCTCCACACCACCACCACTGCACACGTGTTGACGTCGGCACTTTACATGAAAAGCACAGCGACTCAGATTTTTCCCCTGTGCATTTACACTAGTTTGCTCCTAAATACTGGCTTTATAAAACGAATTTCGTTTTCTTTTGATATCATATTGATATTTTTCCCGTTCATGTAGGCTACAACTGTTACACAACCCGTCTGTCCAGTCTGGAAAATAATTTCTGCGACGTGCGTGTGTTACGTAGCCAGACTGGACACACACAAGCAAGCAGCAAGCCCAATAATGTCGGCGCAAATCAAAGCAAATGAGAAAACATGATCGATATTTTTTGTGTGAATAATATTTATTGTATTTAACAAAAATGGGTGCTAGCTGCCCAACATCAGGAAAAGTCACAGACTGGTGGACTTCAATGTTTTTTTTTTTTTTTTTTAATATATAGCTATGCACAAATGAAAATCAAAGTCTTCCAGTGAATGGAAGTTTGGGGTTAGTGGAAAGGGGTGCAAAGTACTGACTGGCAGTGGAAACCCTGCTTTAAATTATTATGACATAATCTAAAATAAGGGGCAGAATAAATAATTCTTCTTCTTTCTGTTCTGTTTCATTTAGATTTGGGAGTTTTTTTGTTTTTATTGTAGCCTTTCAATGCAAGATGATGTTTCTGACTGATATTGCCGTGTTACCGTGTATCTCGCTTTCAGAGAAATTCCGCTTCTTTCTCCGCTCTCCGTCCGTCTGTTGTCTTCACCGTCTTCCACTGACGTCATTCCACACGTTTCCAGAGTGCACATGGCTACTTAATATGCACGTAACTGATTTGCATTGACCACATATGGTTGTGTGGGGCTGTTTAGGGGGCTGGGTATGAGGCGTGTTCTCATCCACGCTTTTCTCAGGTCCGGTGTGATCTATCAAGGGAAATACCGTGCAGCCGTGTGTACGTGGAGTTTGATAGATCTGAAAAGAGTGTATATTTTTTGGTCGTACGCACATTTTGCCTTTCCGTCGTACTGAAAATTTAAGAGGACTTTTACACGCTCTTTATCATTGTGGATACACGCTTTTTTACACGCTCTTTCCCCCATTTTGTGCGTACGCACTTTTCTCCGCCTAATTTGGGATCTATCAAACCAAAACTTGTCGGGAGTAAGAGCAAAAATTTACGACCAGTCCGACCATGGCGTACCGGCATTTACACGCTTTTTGAAGAACAAGAGGAATTGGCGACACCGCTGCTGAGTCAGAGAACTGCAGTATGCGAGGGAGAGAGGAGCGCGGACACTGTTTGAAGTAGTGGTGGTGATGATGACCCCCCCCGCCCCCCCCCACCACCACCACCACCACCACCACCACCGCACACGTGTTGACGTCGGCACTTTACATGAAAAGCACAGCGACTCAGATTTTTCCCCTGTGCATTTACACTAGTTTGCTCCTAAATACTGGCTTTATAAAACGAATTTCGTTTTCTTTTGATATCATATTGATATTTTCCCCTGCATGTAGGCTACAACTCTTCCACAACCCGTCTGTCCAGTCTGGAAAATAATTTCTGCGACGTGCGTGTGTTACGTAGCCAGACTGGACACACACAGCGCAGCAAGCACAATAATGTCGGCGCAAATCAAAGCAAATGAGAAAACATGATCGATATTTTTTGTGTGAATAATATTTATTGTATTTAACAAAACTGGGTGCTGCCCAACATCATTTTAGGAAAAGTCACAGACTGGTGGACTTCAATGTTTTTTTTTTTTTTTTTTTAAATATATAGCTATGCACAAATGAAAATCAAAGTCTTCCAGTGAACGGAAGTTGGGGGTTAGTGGAAAGGGGTGCAAAGTACTGACTGGCAGTGGAAACCCTGCTTTAAATTATTATGACATAATCTAAAATAAGGGGCAGAATAAATATGATTCTTCTTCTTTCTGTTCTGTTTCATTTAGATTTGGGAGTTTTTTGTATTTATTGAAGCCTTTCAATGCAAGATGATGTTTCTGACTGATATTGCCGTGTTACCGTGTATCTCGCTTTCAGAGAAATTCCGCTTCTTTCTCCGCTCTCCGTCCGTCTGTTGTCTTCACCGTCTTCCACTGACGTCATTCCACATGTTTCCAGAGTGCACGTGGCTACTTAATATGCACGTAACTGATTTGCATTGACCACTTATGGTTGTGTGGGGCTGTTTAGGGGGCTGGGTATGAGGCGTGTTCTCATCCACGCTTTTCTCAGGTCCGGTGTGATCTATCAAGGGAAATACCGTGCAGCCGTGTGTACGCGGAGTTTGATAGATCTGAAAAGAGTGTATATTTTTTGGTCGTACGCACATTTTGCCTTTCTGTCGTACTGAAAATTTAAGAGGACTTTTACACGCTCTTTGATAAATGAGGCCCCAGCTGCGTTCCAAAAACGGTTGAGTTTCCCTCGCTCACTTGCCCTCAGCCCTTGCTATGACGTCACACGGAGGCCACTTGGAGAGTGGAGAGAAAGTGGGCGGGGGAGGAGTAGAAGAGGTAAACGGAACGCACCTGCCCTCGTTCACTAACAGCTGGGACAATCACTGGTCGACCACATGTCGTAGGTGTAGCGCTGTACTGCCTCTTCAGGGGGGGGGGGGGTGGCCGTTTTTTTTAAATTCAATACTCTATAATTTCAATATATACTACTCTTTCTCTCTGTCTGTCACTGATGATGAGCTCTGCTTCATCATCAGACCAATCCTGATTAAAATCCCTTAAACTACACATCAACACAGGCACAGCAACTATGTGAATATGAAACGTCAGATTAAGGCTCTTTAGACACGTTTTTTTGTGACAAATAAGTTTGCCTATTATATATCTCTACTAGCCTACCACTTGTAAATTGTTTGTTCTGACATGTCACTGCTGAACTAGTTTATTGAATTGAATATTTACTGACCCCTTTCATTTATTTTCTTCTTTGGTGGTAAACATACAACTGGTGCTTGAGATTCATTATCGCCATCGCATGGACGTATTTTTCGTGCACCACTGCAATGCATTGTGGGTGATATACAGCTCTGGGGCCTCATTTATCAAAGAGCGTGTAAAAGTCCTCTTAAATTTTCAGTACGACGGAAGGCAAAATGTGCGTACGACCAAAAAATATACGCTCTTTTCAGATCTATCAAACTCCGCGTACACACGGCTGCACGGTATTTCCCTTGATAGATCACACCGGACCTGAGAAAAGCGTGGATGAGAACACGCCTCATACCCAGCCCCCTAAACGGCCCCATACAACCATATGTGGTCAATGCAAATCAGTTACGTGCATATTAAGTAGCCATGTGCACTCTGGAAACGTGTGGAATGACGTCAGTGGAAGACGGTGAAGACAACAGACGGACGGAGAGCGGAGAAAGAAGCGGAATTTCTCTGAAAGCGAGATACACGGTAACACGGCAATATCAGTCAGAAACATCATCTTGCATTGAAAGGCTACAATAAAAACAAAAAACTCCCAAATCTAAATGAAACAGAACAGAAAGAAGAAGAATCATATTTATTCTGCCCCTTATTTTAGATTATGTCATAATAATTTAAAGCAGGGTTTCCACTGCCAGTCAGTACTACTTTGCACCCCTTTCCACTAACCCCCAACTTCCGTTCACTGGAAGACTTTGATTTTCATTTGTGCATAGCTATATATTAAAAAAAACAAAAAAACATTGAAGTCCACCAGTCTGTGACTTTTCCTAAAATTATGTCACCCATTTTTGTTAAATACAATAAATATTATTCACACAAAAAATATCGATCATGTTTTCTCATTTGCTTTGATTTGCTCCGACATTATTGGGCTTGCTGCTTGCTTGTGTGTGTCCAGTCTGGCTACGTAACACACGCACATCGCAGTAATTATTTTCCAGACTGGACAGACGGGTTGTGGAACAGTAGCCTACATGCAGGGGGAAAATATCAATATGATATCAAAAGAAAACGAAATTCGTTTTATAAAGCCAGTATTTAGGAGCAAACTAGTGTAAATGCACAGGGGAAAAATCTGAGTCGCTGTGCTTTTCATGTAAAGTGCCGACGTCAACACGTGTGCGGTGGTGGTGGTGGTGGTGGTGGTGTGGGGGGGTGGGGGGGGTCATCATCACCACCACTTGCTACTTCAAACAGTGTCCGCGCTCCTCTCTCCCTCGCACACTGCAGTTCTCTGACTCAGCAGCGGCGTCGCCAATTCCTCCTGTTCTTCAAAAAGCGTGTAAATGCCGGTACGCCATGGTCGGACTGGTCGTAAATTTTGGCACTTTCTCCCGACAAGTTTTGGTTTGATAGATCCCAAATTAGGCGGAGAAAAGTGCGTACGCACAAAACGGGGGAAAGAGCGTGTAAAAAAACGTGTATCCACAATGATAAATGAGGCCCCTGGAGTAACCATCGATGTTGACTTGATCACTCAGCCCTCAAGGGTCGATCTCACCAAGTTCACTTCAGCTGTTTAGAGAAATGGAACAGCCCTTATGATGGCGGCGGGGATTCCCCCGAGGGCAAGTGAACGAGGGCGACTCAACCCGCTTTTGGAACGCAGCCCTGGCTCTTCGCTTGTCTGAAGAGCCTGGTGATGCGAGGCTACCGTGTGTGTGTGCGTGTGTCAGACGTTTGAATGACGGATTACGGATCCAATATCAGTGGCTGGTGAATCGTGTACAGGCTGACGTATAATCCGTGCGCCTGCATTATCCAATGCGAAAAAAAAACTACACTAAAATACACACTTTCATCCCGGATTTACTCAAAAATAGAATTTTGTACAAAGTTTGGCCTACATCGTCTGATAGATGAGTTATTACACTAATTATATGACCCAGAGTGGGCTTAAATTCAATTTTCTTTTCTGTACACCTTTAAATATTTTATTTTTTTATGATCTTGCTCGCCCCGGTTATAGTGGTCAGTCTCAGAGGATCTAGCATTTCCTCTTGATATACCCTAGTAAGCCAATGATTTCTTGTATTTCAGTTTTGATCTTATCCATTACCCAGACTCCATCATAGACACTGAACACCTAAATAAAACAAGTCATTTCTGACTCTAATGCTTCATTGAATTAAACATACTAATACTAATGTATACCAGCCAAATAATATTATTTAATTCACGACTTGGAAGTGTTGATCACTTTGCTGAATAAATTTGTATTTAAAAAATATCATGAAATATTATTATTCCACTTTGGTCATAGGGGTGATAGTTTTTGTCTGTCATACCTAGATTTACAATACATAGACAGTGACATTTTCCGGTTTGCTTCCGAGAGCCATTGAAACTTTGAGGCGGAAAGAAAAAATAATTGACGTTCCCCACCGGATCTTCAGAGTGTGACACCCAGCGGAAGTAAACAACGACGGCGCGCCAACAGCGTTATCCGTGTATCTGTGTGGAGTCAGCTTGAAGACGGTCGGTGTGGTCGTATCTCAGAGAAATATTTCAGTGTGGATGAAGCAACGATGTCTTCAGTTGAGTCTCTGAGAGAGTTTGTCACCGAGCGACTAACTGCTGCTGCTGAAGAAATATTCAGAGTCTTTAAACAAACTGTCGTCGAGTACGAGGAGGAGATCGACCGTCAGCGCAGACTGCTGGATATCGTCCTAAAACCAGAGATAAAGCTCCACAGGACAGGTCTGTAAAACCAGGAGCAGAGACACTATAGTCTTTTTTTGTTGTCATGATTGTAGCAGGTCAGGACCACCGGGGGAACAACTTCTTCAACCTTTAGTGTTTCTCCTGTTTCCTGTTCAGTTTTACACACAGCTCTTTGTTTGCTTGGTGTGCTGTTTGACCCCTGGGGGACTTACAAAACACCGGTAGAGTGGTTGTTTAACCCCCCCCCCTCCCATCATCATCATCAGTACGTTCTACTGTAGTGTTTTACACTTTGTTCATTGATTTTCTTTTGTTGAATTGATTGAGTTGCTTTAGGGCAAATGGGACCAAACCCAGGCCTGAGTTTTCCATGATCACCTATTTCTCTTGTCTCCTCTTTGTTCCAGAGCTCCCACAGCAACATGTCTGTAAGGAGGAGGAGGAGTTTTTTCTCTCCAGTCTGGAGCAGGAGGAGCCAGAGCCTCCACAGATTAAAGAGGAAGAGGAGGAGTTTGTTCTCTCCAGTCTGGAGCAGGAGGAGCCAGTGCCTCCACAGACTCTGTTCACATTTAACGGCCACAGTCAGTGTTGTTTGTTCACTAACCTTTTTTATTTAATGTTTGGAAAAGTTTGTTATGAGTGAGTTGCTTTCGGACAAAATAAAAACAAACCTAGATAACATGATGATTTAATTCCCATGTCTCCTTGTAATTCCAGAGCTCCCACAGCCACTTGACTGTAAGGAGGAGGAGGAGGAGTTTGTTCTCCCCAGTCTGGACCAGGAGGAGCCAGAGCCTCCACAGATGAAAGAGGAAGAGGAGGAGGTCTGCAGCAGTCAGGAGGGAGAGCAGCTGCTACTGAAGCAGGAGACTGACACCTTTATGTTGACTCCTACTCATGAGGGAAGTGACCATAGAGAACCAGAACCAACCAGTGACCAGCAGCTCCTCTCTCACAGCTCTGCTGTAGCTGAGAGCCAACATCAGGAAGGAAGTGGACATGTAGACCCAGAACCACCTGGAAATGTGGAGACACAACCACAGAAGAGACGTCACACAAGTGACAGTGTACGTAGTCACACAGGAGAGAGACCTTATTTGTGTGTGAAATGTGGAAAAGGTTTTACCCGTCGATTGGGACTGGTGGTGCACATGAGAACCCACACAGGTGAGAAGCCATACACCTGCAACACCTGTAGGAAAAAGTTTGCTCACCGGTCACATTTGATTACACATACAAGAATCCACACAGGTGAGAAGCCATTCACCTGCAACACCTGTGGGAAAAAGTTTACTGTCAATTCAGATTTGAATAAGCATACAAGAATCCACACAGGTGAAAAGCCGTACACCTGCAACACCTGTGGGAAAAAGTTTACTGTCCATTCAAATTTGATTAAGCATACAAGAATCCACACAGGTGAAAAGCCGTACACCTGCAACACCTGTGGGAAAAAGTTTACTGTCAATTCAGATTTGAATAAGCATACAAGAATCCACACAGGTGAAAAGCCGTACACCTGCAACACCTGTGGGAAAAAGTTTACTGTCCGTTCAGATTTGATTAAGCATACAAGAATCCACACAGGTGAAAAGCCGTACACCTGCAACACCTGTGGGAAAAAGTTTACTCTCCATTCAGATTTGAATAAGCATACAAGAATCCACACAGGTGAGAAGCCTTATTCTTGTGATATATGTGGGGAAAAATTCAGTTATCTGTACCAATCTGTGGCCCATAAAAAAACACATGGCACAAACTAATAAAGAAGTTCATCATAGCACATACAGAGTTACAGATTCAAAATGACTCTTTTATTTCCTTCCCACCACCAAACCAAACCATTAAATTGACCAGAACACCAAGTGTCCAATTGGCCTTCAGTAGGTAGATAGATAAAACCTAAAATGGAGAAAATAATGTATCCCCCTTTTGTAATAGAAAGATGGATGTTGATATTAGACAGTTACCTGTAACACCAAATGTTTTTTGTTGTTTTTTAAGAATGAATCCTCACAACATTGCATGACCTCTAAAATGTCATTGTCCTTCTAATCAAAGAATCACTGTCTAGTCCACACTTAGTGACAACTACTTTTATGAAATGTTTGTTTTGCTGGTTAATCATTAAACCACTTGTATTATGCTTGAATTTTGATGTTGCCTTTACTCTGTAGTCAGTGTTGTAACTAAGTAATCTCTTTAGTCACACTTGGTTGTCCTGTTGTTCTTTTGATCTTAAGATATGAGATTAATGACAATCTTCAACAAAGTAATCAAATAGCTTACTTTCTGAGGACCAATGATCTGTCTTAAAGGGATAGTTCACCCTAGAATGATATTTCGCTCATTATCTACTCACCCTCATGTTGACTAAGGGCTGGAAGAAGTTTCAGAGTCCTCCGTCCCTTCTCTGAGTTACAGGGGGTCTTAGCGTAGCAGTGCATTTCAAGGCAACGGTTGTAAAGGGACACCAGAGTTCTTCGTAAAAAAACACACACAAAAAAACATCCAAATACCTCCATGATGCTCGTATGTAATGTCCGTCTTGTGCTGAAGCCCCAAATTGCCCTAATTGTCCCGAAAAAAATTAAATAAGTCCACATTCCAAGCATGTTTGTAGCATTAGCTCTGTGTCTGTTGTCCGCTCTTCCGCTGCCAGCGCGCATGCGCAACCAGACTGAGACTCGAGTCGGTCTCAGTGCGAACCTTGCGCATGCGCGCTGGCAGCGGAAGAGCGGACAACAGACACAGAGCTAATGCTACAAACATGCTTGGAATGTGGACTTATTTAATTTTTTTCGGGACAATTACGCAATTTGGGGCTTCAGCACAAGACGGACATTACATACGAGCATCATGGAGGTATTTGGATGTTTTTTTTTGTGTGTTTTTTTACGAAGAGCTCTGGTGTCCCTTTACAACCGTTGCCTTGAAATGCACTGCTACGCTAAGACCCCCTGTAACTCAGAGAAGGGACGGAGGACTCTGAAACTTCTTCCAGCCCTTAGTCAACATGAGGGTGAGTATGAGCGAAATATCATTCTAGGGTGAACTATCCCTTTAACAATTAAATTTCTTAAAGGTGTACAGAAATGGCCGTTTGTCCTGTTTGTCGCGCCGAGTTGTCACGAGCTGCAACACGAGTTTTCCCGAGTAAGGAAAACGAATTTGATTGGTCGTTATCGAGCGGGCGGGATATTCAAAGCTTGGGGCGAGCCCGAGCTCCGTGTGTGTAGTCTGGGGCCGTTGACTCGCTGTTTTGGTAGGAAACAGATCCAGGGCGAGAGAGACAGACCTTTCCTTCAAAATAAAAGCACCAAGCTAATAAAATGCGGTAAAACTCTTTGATTTAAGGAATATAATTTACAAGAAAGTCCCCGAGCCATTAAGTTAACATTTTGCTTTTATTGTATTACAAGTTAATGTTTATTTTATAAGTTTTATGTTGGTGAACACTTTTATTTTGGTGAATTTGGTGATTTCGGTATCCGCTACAGACAGGAACCAGAATGCAGACTAATTCGGAGGTAACAGACAAGGCTCTTCGCTTGTCTGAAGAGCCTGGTGATGCGAAGCTACCGTGTGTGTGCGTGTGTCAGACGTTTGAATGACGGATTACGGATCCAATATCAGTGGCTGGTGAATCGTGTACAGGCTGACATATAATCCGTGCGCCTGCATTATCCAATGCGGAAAAAAAACTACACTAAAATACACACTTTCATCCCGGATTTAGGCTACTCAAAAATAGAATTTTGCACAAAGTTTGGCCTACATCGTCTGATAGATGAGTTATTACACTAATTATATGACCCAGAGTGGGCTTAAATTCAATTTTCTTTTCTGTACACCTTTAAATTTTTTATTTTTTTATGATCTTGCTCGCCCCGGTCATAGTGGTCAGTCTCAGAGGATCTAGCATTTCCTCTTGATATACCCTAGTAAGCCAATGATTTCTTGTATTTCAGTTTTGATCTTATCCATTACCCAGACTCCATCATAGACACTGAACACCTAAATAAAACAAGTCATTTCTGACTCTAATGCTTCATTGAATTAAACATACTAATACTAATGTATACCAGCCAAATACTATTATTTAATTCACGACTTGGAAGTGTTGATCACTTTGCTGAATAAATTTGTATTTAAAAAATGAGATGTACATATCATGAAATATTATTATTCCACTTTGGTCATAGGGGTGATAGTTTTTGTCTGTCATACCTAGATTTACAGTACATAGACAGTGACATTTTCCGGTTTGCTTCCGAGAGCCATTAGGTGCGTTCGAGATGAGCCAGGCGTGCGCAGAATCGATCGCCGGTGACCAGCGCACAATGCATGCCGGTTAGATTTGTGTCCGACTTGATCCCGACTTGCTCTGACGTCATGCACGCGCCTGCAACGATAACCTCACGAGATCAAGGCGGCCGCAGTTTTTAGAGCCAGGCGCCGCAGTTGCTCTCCACCGACTGCTACCGCCTGCAAGCCTCAGGGCATGATGGGAAACGCACCGGATCACGAGCTGATTGGCTCTTAGTTAGGACTGCAAACACTACGTGTTGTTGTATCCCCAATAGCATTGACTTTTGGGCCACATGTGGCATTTAGCTGGCACCTCTGGTTGAAATGTGGTATGGCAAAATGTATGAGGGCCAAATCATAACCACATACGCATTGCCATATATTCAAATTTGGAGGGAATTATTCTTCTGGTACACTTATTTAACTGAGGCACTTGGCCCAGATAATAGAATATTCTTTTGGGCCGCATGTGGTATGTGACTGGTAAAATTGGAGGGAATATCTCTTCTGGGGCAGTTCTGTAATAGAAGCACCTGGCCCTATGTAACTGACAAAATGGCAAAACACATGAGGTCCACATCATAACCACGTTGGTTTTGCCATACCTTCAAAATTGGAGGGAATTTTTCTTCTGGCACAGTTCTGAAATAAGGCACTCTCCCAGATGATAGATGTTAGCTTTTGGGCTACAGTTGGCATGCAACTGGCACAAGTGGCCATGGGTGGAGTTTATTCTGCGACACCCTCCGGACATTTTCATTTTCTCTCACTCAGCTTCTGGACTGGCTGCTACTTTGGGTAAGTGAATTTTAAACCTTTTACATTTTTGTTGAACTACTGATAATTAATGGCACACACTAGACCTACATCTTTAGAGGAGAAAGCTACAAGTTAGCCGAACAGAACTCGGTTTTAATTTAATAAAGCGTGTGTTTGAAGCCCATGGTGGAAAGAGACAGGCTATGACTGTGTTAGCAGCTTTAGCAGCTTTGCTAACCCTACTGCTCCTGGGATGAAAAAGCTTGATTTAAGTTACTCCAATGTCTGATTTATTTTATTTTGATTCACCGGAACTTCACACAATGTTTTTTATAAACGCGTTAACGCAAAAATGATTTTAACGGCACTATTTTTTTTATTTTTTTTTTTATTTTAATTTTAATTTTATTTTTTAAAATAACACGAAAAAAGAAAACGCACGTTTAAGTTAACGCTGTGACATTGGAACCTCAGCCGTTGCCGTCTTGTAATGTTACAGAAAAGCTGCATGTTGACTACTAGGGATGAGCGAGTACAGCATTATCTGTATCTGTATCTGTATCTGTTAACCATATGAATTATCTGTATCTGTATCTGTACTCGGAGTGGGCGGGGCCTAAACCGGAAGTGGGCGGGGTTTAACCCAGAAGTGGGTCGGGTTGTCTTGAAATGGGCGGGGCTTTAACCGGTATGTTATTTTAAGCATGCAATTGATATGGATTGATCAGAAATTGTTATATTTATTGCTGATTAGAAAACTGTTTACAGGACAGCATCAGCATTGAGCTTCAGATCAATGGTTTTGATCATGATAGCAAACAAACTATTCATTTACACAACAAGTTTTGCAACAATGAATACAACACATGTGGTTGCAATTATTAAGTAAAATGTAATGAACAAGAGTTTTCATACTCAAAATAACTTTCTTTTTTTTATTTTAATTTTTTTTTAAATGATCAGTGTGATTTTTAATTTTTAACTTTATTTTATTTCCACACCAGGTGTGTGTGTGTGTGTGTGTGTGTGTGTGTGTGTGTGTGTGTGTGTGTGTGTGTGTGTGTGTGTGAGTAAGAGAGAGACAGCGACAGCTGAATATATCACTCATTATTCTGTATCACTGATCATGAGAGAGAGAGGAGGGGGGAGAGAGAGAGAGTTTGTGTGTGTTTTGTAATAGGCCTATTATTTATACCACTACTATTTTTTTTAAAGAAATACAGAAAGAAAGTGTCAGACACTCAGTGCGTGAACTGGTTAGAGCCAGCTGACGGTTTAAAAAAAAAAAAACTCCGACGAACGGCGGAGGGAGAGAGAGCGTGTGTGAAAAAAAAAAAAAAAAATCTCCGACAGGCAGAGACGCAACGCGAGTCGGCACCACGTCTGAACGAACCCACGTTTACCAGAACTCTACTGGTTCATAAGTAAGTGACTGAAGTAATAACAAACCTGAAGCTGAAGAAAGCCTAAACGTTAAGGGAGAAGACCTGAGTGACTGAGGGAGAGACAGAGAGAGACAGAGAGAGAGAGACAGAGAGAGACAGAGAGAGACAGATAGCTGTCAGCTGTTCTGTGTGAGTGATCAGAGGGACACAGCAACACACCTGCATGTGTGTAGGGGAGGGGCTGTAGCCTATCACAGAACGCAGACACAGTCAGCTACCCAATGAGGATTTTCATTCAATCTTTTTTTTCTTTTTTTTTCCGAGCACAGATATTGACTCGTATTACTCGTATAATACTCGTACTCGGCAAAAGTGCTTTATCCGTACCGGATACTCGTTTCAGCCGAGTATCCGGCTCAACTCTATTGACTACACTAGAGAACTTGTTCTTCTTATCACCAAACAAGGCTGCTCTCTCTCTCTCTGACAGCTGATTTTTAAATACCATGAATGGAAAGCATAAGAAACATCCAGATGTTTCTTTTCTTATGTTTCTTATGTTTCTTATCCATTCATATTGCTGTGATTTCAAGCAAAAAAGAAAACGATGCGATTAATCACGATTAACTTAGGAAATTTTGAGATTAATCGCGATTTAAAATTTTAATTGTTTGACAGCCCTAACACTACTCTTTCAAAATGTCCTGTGTTCTCAAGGTGCCGTAGACGAAACCCTGACTGCAGCTGTTTCAGACAAGGAGGTGGAGGTGATGGGAAACTGGGCCTTGGTGTGAAGAGAGACAAAAAATACAAGCTGAAACTGACAGTTAAGACAGACAGTTTTGATGCACAAATTAAACTTTCTTCATTTCTAATATTTCTACACTGTTCTTGTATTTTTGTACAGTATTACTGTAACCTATTTGATCAGTTTTTTTTCTGATTCTGTTTTTATAAGGATGTAATTTCTACATGTTCTGTACAGTTCATTGAAGGCAATTTTGAAGTATGAAAAAATACAATTTTAAAGGGAAACTTGTGTGTTTCTTAATTTCTTATATTGATTTTGTGTGATTTAAGCGATCTATATAGGTATCGAACAACTTAATCAGTACTGCTATTGCACTAAAATTATCATTTTTTAATTTTGATGCCAGAATTGACCTGTCATTCTCTTCATAATGTGGGGCAGATGGAAGGTGTGTTATAGATCTGATGAAAAAAAAGTACCAGTTTTATTCTGTCAACCACATGTGGGCCACAATGATTCAACAGAACTGAGCCACACGTATTCTGTATGTGACCCATGAGCCATATAATTATTTGAATTTAGTTTACTCCTGGTAGAAGTCTGGTTTTGTTATGGTTCAGTTTGGGCTTATATACCTTAGGGCCAGATGTGGCCCATCATTCACTTCCAAAAGTGGGCCAGATGAAAGGTTTGGTGTATATTAGTTTAGGTTCTGGGTAAAATCTGGATTTTGGTCTGTCAGCCACATGGGGGCCACATAAGAGCCAGTAGGCTTTACCTGAACACAGCCATACAGGCAGGCCCTATGAAGCCCAGCTATAAGCCATATGTAGTTGGTACAGTTCTGGTAGAGGTCTGGTTATGTTATGGTTAAGCATAGCTTTCATATACTTGGGCCAGATATGGGCCGTCATTCACTTCCGTAAGTGGGCCAGATCTTTGCTGTTTATTTGGGCCACATCCAAGCCAAAGGAACTTTGCTATTAGGGATAATGCTAGATTATATGAATTTCATGTTGTAGGCCTATACTGCTTAAAAAAATATTCACACTGAATCAAACTTATATCCTGGGAAATATATTGGTTATTTATTGGACAATTGCAGTACAGCATAAGAAATATATACTTTGGTGACTTCCTGTTTGTATTGACGGCGGCTGGAAACTGTCCGACTTGACTGCAGCTTTCTGTCACCACCCCCTGCTGCTGCCGCCTGCTCTCGCCGACCGTCCAGGCGAGGCGCAGTTCATCTCGAACGAGCCTATAAACTTTGAGGCGGAAAGAAAAATAATTGACGTTCCCCACCGGATCTTCAGAGTGTGACACCCAGCGGAAGTAAACAACGACGGCGCGCCAACAGCGTTATCCGTGTGTCTGTGTGGAGTCAGCTTGAAGACGGTCGGTGTGGTCGTATCTCAGAGAAATATTTCAGTGTGGATGAAGCAACGATGTCTTCAGTTGAGTCTCTGAGAGAGTTTGTCAACGAGCGACTAACTGCTGCTGCTGAAGAAATATTCAGAGTCTTTAAACAAACTGTCGTCGAGTACGAGGAGGAGATCGATCGTCAGCGCAGACTGCTGGATATCGTCCTAAAACCAGAGATAAAGCTCCACAGGACAGGTCTGTAAAACCAGGAGCAGAGACACTATAGTCTTTGTTGTTGACATGATTGTAGCAGGTCAGGACCACCGGGGGAACAACTTCTTCAACCTTAAGTGTTTTATCCTGTTTCCTGTTCAGTTTTACACACAGCTCTTTGTTTGCTCGGTGTGCTGTTTGACCCCTGGGGGACTTACAAAACACCGGTAGAGTGGTTGTTTAACACCCCCCCATCATCATCATCAGTACGTTCTACTGTTGTGTTTTATACTTTGTTCATTGATTTTCTTTTGTTGAATTGATTGAGTTGCTTTAGGGCAAATGAGACCAAACCCAGACCTGAGTTTTCCATGATCACCTATTTCTCTTGTCTCCTCTTTGTTCCAGAGCTCCCACAGCAACATGTCTGTAAGGAGGAGGAGGAGTTTGTTCTCTCCAGTCTGGAGCAGGAGGAGCCAGAGCCTCCACAGATTAAAGAGGAAGAGGAGGAGTTTGTTCTCTCCAGTCTGGAGCAGGAGGAGCCAGAGCCTCCACAGATTAAAGAGGAAGAGGAGGAGGTCTGCAGCAGTCAGGAGGGAGAGCAGCTGCTACTGAAGCAGGAGACTGACACCTTTATGTTGACTCCTACTCATGAGGGAAGTGACCACAGAGAACCAGAACCGACCAGTGACCAGCAGCTCCTCTCTCACAGCTCTGCTGTAGCTGAGAGCCAACATCAGGAAGGAAGTGGACATGTAGACCCAGAACCACCTGGAAATGTACAGACACAACCACAGAAGAGACGTCACAGAAGTGACAGTGTACGCAGTCACACAGGAGAGAGACCTTATTTGTATGTAGAATGTGGGAAAGGTTTTATGCATCAAATAAATTTAGACATCCATAGGAGAACGCACACAGGTGAGAAGCCACACACCTGTAACTCCTGTGGGACAAAGTTTACCAGCAAGGCAGATCTGGTTAGGCATACAAGAATCCACACAGGTGAGAAACCTTTTTCTTGTGAAATGTGTGACAAAGGTTTTAACAATAAAACGCACTTGGTGAATCATATGAGAACCCACACAGGTGAGAGGCCTTATTCTTGTGAAACATGTGGGAAAAGGTTCACAACCAGTACAAACCTGATGACTCACAGAAGAACCCACACAGGTGAGAAGCCTCATTTATGTGGAAAATGTGGAAAAGGTTTTACCCATCGAGTGGGACTGGTGTTACACATGAGAACCCACACAGGTGAGAAGCCGTACACCTGCAACACCTGTAGGAAAAAGTTTACTTACCAGTCACATTTGAATAGGCATACAAGAATCCACACAGGTGAGAAGCCGTTCACCTGCAACACCTGTGGGAGAAAGTTTACTGACCGGTCAGATTTGAATAGGCATACAAGAATCCACACAGGTGAGAAGCCTTATTCTTGTGATATATGTGGGGAAAAATTCAGTTATCTGTACCAATCTGCGGCCCATAAAAAAACACATGAAGGTGAAAAACTATAAGTCTGCAACACCTGTAGGGAACATTTGTAGTGAACAATCAGTATGAAGTAGGTTTATTAAAAACCACACAGGTGAGAAGCTGGTATGTCATCAGCCATGGCACAAATTAATAAAGAAGTTCATAATAGCACATACAGAGTTACAGATTCAAAATTACTCTTTTATTTCCTTCCCACCACCAAACCATTAAATTGACCAGAACACCAAGTGTCCAATTGGCCTTCAGTAGGTATATAAAACCTGCGTAAACAAAATGGAGAAAATAATTTATCCCCATTTTGTAACAGAAAGATGGATGTTGATATTAGACAGTTACATGTAACACCAAATGTTTTTTTGTTTTGTTTTGTTTTTTTTCTAAGTGAGTTTTTTTTAAGACTGTATGAATCCTCACTACATTACATGTCATTGTCATTGTCCTTCTAATCAAAGAATTACTGTCTAGTCCACACTTAGTGGCAACTGCTTTTATGAAATGTTTATTTTCTGGTTAATCATTAAACCACTTTTATTAGGGTCCGTGCAGCTAAGCTGCCAGGACACTATTGTATTCCTAGGAATAGGCACAATAAGCGTTTAAACTTAAAAACGTTTTTAAAAATACCGACAAAATCAACAGTACATGCTACAGTGTTCTTGTATTTCAGTTTTGATCCATCTGTTCTTGCCTACCCAGACTGCATTATACACACTGAACACCTAAATAAAACAAGTCATTTCTGACTCTAATGCTTCATTGAACTAAACATACTGACACTACTGTGTAGGCTACCAGCCAAATATTATTCTTTAAAGCAGAAGTAAGTGATATATTTGTGTTAATATAAGTCTTAAATAGTTATATCTTCCGACAGCAATCACTTACATAGAGTGTTTGGACTGAAACACGGGTCTCTCAGTCCCTCTGCTCTGCTCTGAGCGGAAGAGAAAACATTTATCGTATCCTACAGTTTTTATCCAATGAGGAGAGCAGAGGTGGGAGAAAGTCCCTATGTTGCTAGTCCAAGTAGAGTCTCAAGTCTTTTCTCTCAAGTCTCGAGTAGAGTCTCAAGTCTTTGCTCTCAAGTCCCAAGTCAAGTCCAAGTCCTAAGATTTTTGTTTCGAGTCCCAACCAAGTCCTAAGATTTTTTTTCAAGTCCCAACCAAGTCCCAAACAAATCGATTATAATTAATGATACATAAAGATCATGACCACGCCTCAATTGTTAAGTTGTTTATATTTTATTGTTAATGTTCTGTCACTTATTCATCTGTTTATTTTTATTAATATTCTATTGTGATATGCTTTGTCAATATAGCACTGCCTTCTCATGCCAATAAAGCTATTTAAAATTGACGTACAGTAACACGCCAGAAATCTCGTGTGATCAAACGTGATCTGACGTAGTCTGTTGATGGTAGCCCAAGGGGGCAGTTGTCGGTCTGAGAAGTGAAGCTCACTTCCGCTTTCAAAAAACTGCAATCCCCCCGGCTTCCTCTGGGGGCTGGTACCAGAAGGGAGCATTCTCCATAGACCCCCATGTTAAAATAGCCGACTTTACGTCCTCAATAAACATGTTAAAAGCCTGGTACCATTACGTTTTTTGGTCTCAACCGATAGTTTCTACCCCCGCACACACTCTGAGGGGGGTGAATTTTTTTAAAAACTCTACCGTTTTACTGTTATTAGGTTTAAAATTCTGGCCAATTAGGGCGCGGAAACGTTGAGTGACAGGTCCGGAGACCGCTGCTTCGAGGCCAGTGGGCGGGCCCTCGGCCGGCTAACGGCCGCACCTCTCCAAATATGGAAAGTCAAATCCAACATGGCGCGGTTCAAACCCCCGTAGTAGCGGCACAAAACAGACTCACCAAAACCAATGGGTGACGTCACGGACGCTACGTCCATTCTTTTTACAGTCTATGTGGTAGCCATGGTGCATGGATGTATTACATAGATCCATGCCATGGAGCCGTTAGCCACACTGGTTTGTTATGCTACGTGTGCTGCAGTCAGCTCGCTTCTTTATTGGTTAGGCTACATAAAGAAGCAGAGCCGGTGACTCGAGATTGTCGGCTTCCCCCACACACAAGCCGATTTTTGATCCAAACGGTCACGATTGTTGGGACCAACAATTGTAAATACTGAACATGTTTAATATTTACGATTGTCGCCGCCGACCGTTTTACGAGCCGATTGTTGGGAGAATTTAAATACACCACACACCACAGGAGAATCTCATAAAATACTCTTAAGAGCCAAGATAATCGGGCGATTTTTGTCTTTGGTCGAGAGGGGCAAAATCGGGGCAAAATCAGCCAGATTATCTTTATGTGTGTGGTAGGCATTAGTGTGTTGTCATTAATTATACAGCCAAGACTGATAAGGAGTGGGTTCTGGCTGGCTGCTGCAGTATAACATTGATGTGACACTTTTTTAAATATTTTAATATTTGTGTTTGCTGCTTGTGACTTGACTTGAACTCAAGTCTTTGCTCTCAAGTCCAAGTAGAGTCTCAAGTCTTTGCTCTCAAGTCCAAGTAGAGTCTCAAGTCTTTGGCATCAAGTCCCAAGCGAGTCCAAGTCTTTTTTTGATTTGATCAAGCAAGTCTTAAGTCATCAAAATCGGGACTCAAGTCCAAGTCAAGTCTCAAGTCTCGAGTCCAAGTCCACACCTCTGGAGGAGAGAGAACGGCATGCAGGGCTGTGTGTGCAGCCAAGGAACGCCGTGAATGTGGTGACGTAGGGACGAGGACTGTTATGGTGCGTTCAAGGAAACCCGTATTTTTCCGACCGTGAAGTGGTACCAGTTCGATCTGGTACGAGTTCACCGGTCGGAAGTTACGAGTGGCCGTTATAGTGACTTTCACCGGTAAAACAGGTCGGAAAAACACGAGTGGGTTGCCGGTGTCGTGCCCAAAAGTGATCGTCTGCCAGAATCTGATTTGAGGCCGCGGGAGCGCGCACAGCAGCCCGTTGAGCGGTGGCGCTATAAAACGTCTGATTTTCTTTGGATTGAACGGTCATAATGTGCATATACACACACATTATCACAACTGTGGCCAAAAGAAGTGTAGTTTGTAGCGAAATAAGGCATGGCAATTACGTGATAGACACGTATACATTATGTTTGATTTAACAGCCAGAGCACTATATCAAAGCACTACCAGTTTACGCCACACAGTGGCGCCTCCTTTGTTAAGCTTTCCTCCAACTCCAAGTTACAACGTGTTTTCAATAAAGTAATGGTCACTTTTACAATGATCCTTGTGACTCTGCATTGCTTTTTTACCTGATCTGGGCCCTTCCCATATTTGGATGTGTTTTGTATCTATTATTGTTTATGCCTACTAATATAATACAGTTTTCACCTGCCAAAAATTGATTGGAGGCCGAATGCAGGTACTGAATGGTGATTTCTGCCTAAAAATGACTTTATCTCATTCAAGAGGTTCATAATATAGACACTGAAGCTCACAGGACAGTGTAGAACTCTTTTAAAGGACCATTACAACACAAAATGTGCTTTTTCACCTGCCAAAAATTGATTGGAGGCCAAAAGCAGTTACTGAATGGTGATTTCTGCCTAAAATTGACTTTATCTCATTCAAGAGGTTCATAATATAGACACTGAAGCTCACAGGACAGTGTAGAACTCTTTTAAAGGACCATTACAACACAAAATGTGCTTTTTCACCTGCCAAAAATTGATTGGAGGCCAAATGCAGTTACGGAATGGTGATTTCTGCCTAAAATTGACTTTATCTCATTCAAGAGGTTCATAATATAGACACTGAAGCTCACAGGACAGTGTGGAACTCTTTTAAAGGACCATTACAACACAAAATGTGCTTTTTCACCTGCCAAAAATTGATTGGAGGCCAAATGCAGGTACTGAATGGTGATTTCTGCCTAAAATTGACTTTACCTCATTCAAGAGGTTCATAATATAGACACTGAAGCTCACAGGACAGTGTGGAACTATTCTAAAGGACCATTACAACACAAAATGGGCCTTTTCACCTGCCAAAAATTGATTGGAGGCCAAATGCAGTTACTGAATGGTGATTTCTGCCTAAAATTGACTTTATCTCATTCAAGAGGTTCATAATATAGACACTGAAGCTCACAGGACAGTGTGGAACTCTTTTAAAGGACCATTACAACACAAAATGTGCTTTTTCACCTGCCAAAAATTGATTGGAGGCCAAATGCAGTTACTGAATGGTGATTTCTGCCTAAAATTGACTTTAACTCATTCAAGAGCTTCATAATATAAACATTAGAGCTCACAGGACAGTGTGGAACTATTTTTGTGAAGTCATTTTGAGCAAAAGTATTCATCTCTGTGCAGTACCAGAGGCGTAAATCAATTTCTGGCAGGTGAAATACCCTGATTTTTACATTGTAATGGCCCTTTATGCGTTTTTCAAGTGGTAAAAAGCACTGGTTGAGGTCAAATCTTGTAAATGTTACTCTGCTGAGTGATATCAAGTCATTTTGAGCAAAAATATTCATCTCTGTACAGTGCCAGAGGCGTAAATCAATTTCTGGCAGGTAAAATACCCTGATTTTTACTTTGTAATGGCCCTTTACACGTTATTCAAGCACTGGTTGACATCAAATCTTGTCAGTATTACTTTGCTGAGTGATATAAAGCCATTTTGAGGCAGAAACAAATAAACAATCTCGATTCAAAATATCTTTATTTGCCTAAATACAAGCCAGATATAAATCACCATCTACCCAACAACAATAGGCCTATTAGGCTACTGGACACACAGGAGGCTATCAAACACATAAACAGAGAGTTCAGTGTCTATATTATGAACCTCTTGAATGAGATCAAGTGATTTTTAGGCAGAAATCACCATTCAGTAACTGCATTTGGCCTCCAATCAATTTTTGGCAGGTGAAAAAGCACATTTTGTGTTGTAATGGTCCTTTAAAAGAGTTCCACACTGTCCTGTGAGCTTCAGTGTCTATATTATGAGGCTCTTGAATGAGATAAAGTCAATTTTAGGCAGAAATCACCATTCAGTAACTGCATTTGGCCTCCAATCAATTTTTGGCAGGTGAAAAGGCCCATTTTGTGTTGTAATGGTCCTTTAGAATAGTTCCACACTGTCCTGTGAGCTTCAGTGTCTATATTATGAACCTCTTGAATGAGATAAAGTCAATTTTAGGCAGAAATCACCATTCAGTAACTGCATTTGGCCTCCAATCAATTTTTGGCAGGTGAAAAAGCACATTTTGTGTTGTAATGGTCCTTTAAAAGAGTTCTACACTGTCCTGTGAGCTTCAGTGTCTATATTATGAACCACTTGAATGAGATAAAGTCATTTTTAGGCAGAAATCACCATTCAGTAACTGCATTTGGCCTCCAATCAATTTTTGGCAGGTGAAAACTGCATAAACAATAATATTAGATACAAAACACATCCAAATATGGGAAGGGCCCAGATCAGGTAAAAAAGCAATGCAGAGTCACAAGGATCATTGTAAAAGTGACCATTACTTTATTGAAAACACGTTGTAACTTGGAGTTGGAGGAAAGCTTAACAAAGGAGGCGCCACTGTGTGGCGTAAACTGGTAGTGCTTTGATATAGTGCTCTGGCTGTTAAATCAAACATAATGTATAGGCTACGTGTCTATCACGTAATTGCCATGCCTTATTTCGCTACAAACTACACTTCTTTTGGCCACAGTTGTGATAATGTGTGTGTATATGCACATTATGACCGTTCAATCCAAAGAAAATCAGACGTTTTATAGCGCCACCGCTCAACGGGCTGCTGTGCGCGCTCCCGCGGCCTCAAATCAGATTCTGGCAGACGATCACTTTTGGGCACGACACCTGAAACGCTACAAAGTCGTAAGTTGTGACTTGAAGCTGTAATTTACGATTTCAAAAGCCTGCCTGGAACGCAGCATTAGCGAAAACGACCGGACCACTTACTTCTGCTTTAATTCACGACTTGGCCGTGTTGATTATATCACTTTTGTTGAAATTGTATTTTAAAAATTAGAGTGTATGTATCATGAAACTTGTTATTCCACATTCGCTAGCCTGGGTGATTTTTGTCTGTCATACTAGATTTACAATACATAGACAGAAACGTTTTCCGGTTTGCTTCTGAGAGCCATCGAAACTTTGAGGCGGATTGACGTTGCCCACCGGAACTTTACAGTGTGACACCCAGCGGAAGTACACAACCATTAGATATATAAACAACGACAGCTCGCAAGCAGCGTTATGTGTGTGTGTGTGTGTGTGTGTGTGTGTGGAGTCAGCTTGAAGACGGTCGGTGTGGTCGTATCTCAGAGAAATGTTTCAGTGTGGATGAAGCAACGATGTCTTCAGTTGAGTCTCTGAGAGAGTATTTCAAAGGCAAACCGATGGTAACCAGTTGTTTCAGGTCAGCTCGAGTCAAAACGTTACCTGTAGTGACGTAATTGACTGATATCCAGTGAAACGGCTGGCACCTGTGAGCTTGAGTGGCTCACAGAGGTAGACAGGTGGTTAGTGGTGTAATTGGTTTTGCTGAAGCGAGATCGAGTCCCGACCCACGCAAATATGTGAAGATTATTTTTTCTCCACTTTATTTTTTTTTTCCATGTGGCTGGTACGTAACTGTTAGTGCTCACTCACAGCAGCATATTCGCCGCGGTAGATGTGAATTGTGGCTTGAAACTCGCTGGTAATATGTTGTGTATGTTTGTGAATTTGTGACGAATCTGCTGAGGGAGCGCAAAACATCTGCAGCTGTTCAGCACCGTAACCAGTTAAATTAGGAACCAGTAGGGCCACAACACCGTCCTAAAACCAGAGATAAAGCTCCACAGGACAGGTCTGTAAAACCAGGAGCAGATACACTATAGTCTTTGTTGTCATGATTGTAGCAGGTCAGGACTAGCCTCGCATCACCAGGCTCTTCAGACAAGCGAAGAGCCTGGTGTCAGTTACCTCCCAATTAGTCTGCATTCTGGTTCCTGTCTGTAGCGGATACCGAAATCACCAAATTCACCAAAATAAAAGTATTCACCAACATAAAACTTATAAAATAAACATTAACTTGTAATACAATAAAAGCAAAATGTTAACTTAATGGCTCGGGGACTTTCTTGTAAATTATATTCCTTAAATTAAAGAGTTTTATCGCATTTTATTAGCTTGGTGCTTTTATTTTGAAGGAAAGGTCTGTCTCTCTCGCCCTGGATCCGTTTCCTACCAAAACAGCGAGTCAACGGCCCCAGACTAGGTCAGGACCAACTTCTTCAACCTTTAGTGTTTTCTCCTGTTTCCTGTTCAGTTTTACACACAGCTCTTTGTTTGCTTGGTGTGCTGCTTGTGGTTTGTTTTGCTCTGTCTCTCCTCGACTTGTTCCCTCCATTCATCATATCACTTACCTGGGGTGGGGTCACAATATTGATTTTCTTTTGTTGAACTGATTGAGTTGCTTTAGGGCAAACGGGACCACGGGGGGAACAACTTCTTCAACCTTTAGTGTTTTCTCCTGTTTCCTGTTCAGTTTTACACACACAGCTCTTTGTTTGCTTGGTGTGCTGCTTGTGGTTTGCAGGCATGTAGGCCTAATTTTTCCGGAAATTCGGAGTTTTAGACATTAAAATCAGAGGTGGGTAGAGTAGCCAAAAATTGTACTCAAGTAAGATACTTTAGAATAATCAGAGGTGGGTAGAGTAGCCAAAAATTGTACTCAAATAAGAGTATAGTTACTTTAGAATAATGTTACTCAAGTAAAAGTAAAAAGTAGTCATTCAAACAATTACTTGAGTAAGAGTAGAAAGTACTTGGTGAAAAAGCTACTCAAGTACTGAGTAACTGCTGAGTAACCTCTGATTTGTTTGTTTAATGATCAGTGCGTAAATGTAAGCCTAATCAAATACACAAAAATATAATAGCAATGGAAAAATTCCAGATATTGCCAAAGAACAACGTATAAGACAATAGCCTAAATTGCATTTTTTTTTACAAAGTAGCCTAACATAAATTAAGACAAATTCAGCCACAATAACTTAGGCCTATCTATGATCTATGAACTGTCTGTCCAGGTATATGGACCCCCTCGAAAATGAGATGGCACATCTCAAGGGGCTATCCTGTAAAATAAAGTCAAATAAAAGGTAGGAAACTCAGAATATAAATTAAAAAACTTTTTTAATTAATAATTTTTTTTCGGAAAGTGAAACCAGCGGGGATCGAACTCGGATTCACCACACCACAGGCGAAAATGTAAACCGCTTTGCCATGGCATCAAAAGGGCCAAAATACACTAAAACTTTGAATTTGTGGGTGTGGCAAGTGGAGGAATAAGGTCACGTGACAGCACCTGGCCATGTCCTACAGGCTGCAGCGAGACATTATAGATAATATCTGCACCTATTGTTTGACATGCTGTTTTTGAGGTTTTTTCTCCTTAAATTAATTGTTTTCTGTTTGCGTATATAGCTAATGCTTTTCATATAAAGTGTCAAAATTATGTCATTGTGTGTAATGGCTGCACTGTTGCCGTGTCGCGCTATGGGTCCGTCTAATTTCCTGCTTTTTTGTCCTTGGCCAATCAAAGTAGTCCCTCCTCTACTTTGTTCCCTCCATCCATCATCTATCACTTACCTGGGGTGGGGTCATGGTGGCAGCAGACTAAGTAGAAGTTCCTAGACATCGCTCTCCCTGGTAACAAAATCTCCTCCTGGGGGGCCCGTAAGCGTTCCCTTTCCAGATGGGATAATCCTTACAATAGGCGCGTTTCCATTGCAGGAACTTCGGGGTAATTTTATGGGGCCGGCCCCGTCGGTGCGTGTTTCCACTGCAGGAACCTCCCCCACGGCCATTTACAGGAACTTTTACGGGGGCCAACGGAGTACCTACGTTCGGCCCTGAAAAGCTCCTGGGTGGAGCTTGAGGTTAACCCGGCGCTGATTGGCTAAAGCTAGAGCAGGCTCTGACGCTACCAGAAAGCACCAAAACAACCGGCATTTTTAAAAGGGGGAGCAGAAGGGGAGCATTAGCCTAGCAGACACCGCTGTAAACAACAAGAAAACAGCAGGAAGATATACGACAAATGGACTCACGATGAGGTGCAGACATTGATTGCAGTCTACAGCACCGAGGAGATTCGGAGGGGGTTTGAGTCATCGCGGCAAAATGAAAATATCAGCGCATCTCAACACACTGGGGATCCATCACGCCGCAAAACAATGCCGTGAAAAGTAAAAAAACAACAACAAAAAACACTCAAGCAGGATTACAATCAACCGCCATGTGCACAAACACACAAACCAGAAACGCGCCTACCGCCTCAGCTCCTTCCATCTGTCTTCGTTGTTGTTATGATTTTTGTGCATGTGCTTGTGACCTGCCTGGGTGACGTCACGGTCGAAACTGTCGCACAGCGATTTAAGTGGCGATCGAAACTCATGACGTCGCCGCGGGGTCCTACTCTGCAGTGGAGACACGGCCACTGAGAGGGCAGAGTGAGAGGACGGTTCCTGTAGAAGTTCCTACCCCCTCCCTTTACCAGGAACTCCTGCAGTGGAAACACGGCTAATGAGTTCAGGGTCTGTCCTGTAGTCTCCTCCCAGTAGGACAGACCTAGAAGATCTCCAAAAGGAGGTGATGTGACTCATGTAGGATCCTGACTGTTAATGGCCACAGTCAGTGTTGTCTGTTCAACTTTTTTTTAATTTAATGTTTGGACAAGTTTGTTCTGAGTGTGTTGCTTTAGGACAAAATAAGACCAAACCTAGGTCACAGTTTGTCCATTGTAGTAGTCATTTGTCAAACAAATAAAAGTTTCAAATCAAACTTAAAATCATAAAAATTTAAGAGCCACTGCTTCACCATGGGTTGTGGTGTACTTGGATGGGAAAAACATAATGTTCAATTAAATGTCCAATTTCAACACAAAACGTGATTTGTTTGACCAGAAAAGCGAGTAACCTAAGAACAAAGAAAATTCCTACGTGATACGTATAATCTCCAGTGCCCTTAACGTGGCCAAACAAAACAAAACACAAAGAAAACACCTGAACTAACAGAAATCATAATGACATCAAATAAATTAAGTCAGAATAATCAAAACTAAATACTAACTAAACTAAACTAAACAACACTAAATACTAACAATACATAAATAGCTCCATCATCCATAATGGTCTAATTCTCATGTCTCTTTGTTGTTCCAGAGCTCCCACAGCAACATGTCTGTCAGGAGGAGGATTTTGTTCTCTCCAGTCTGGACCAGGAGGAGCCAGAGCCTCCACAGATTAAAGAGGAAGAGGAGGAGGTCTGCAGCAGTCAGGAGGGAGAGCAGCTGCTACTGAAGCAGGAGACTGACACCTCTATGTTGACCCCTACTCATGAGGGAAGCGACCACAGAGAACCAGAACCAACCAGTGACCAGCAGCTCCTCCCTCACAGCTCTAACAGTGACACCCAGACAGGTAAAAAAAAAAAGTCTTTACAGTCTTGGACTTGTCTAAGATTTGAACAAGGCCCCGTCCAGACGAATCCGTTTTTTTTCGAATCCGGATAAATACTTTATCGGATTGGCCTCGCGTCCACACGAATCCGGCGTTTTCAGGGGGTGAAAACGGTATTTTTTGAAAACGGGTCCCAGAGTGGGAAAATTTGAAAACGCCGCCCCAGCGTTTTCGTCTGGACGGCCAATATGGCTTTTTTCTGAAACGATGATGTCATGCCCCCCGCTGCTCTACCTGTAACCTGAGACACACACACACACACCGCTGCAGCAGCAGCTGCACACTGACAGTCTATGGACGTAACAACAACGGCCGACTAACGTCGCGTCGCTCAGACGCTGCAGCTGAATCACGTCTGTTTAATCATCACTGATCGTAATATTTACTCTGACACGACTCCCTGTCAACATTTAATCCCATGTTTGAGTTTGAATACAGTGGGGAACTTCTTCTATTGAATTACAGCGGGGACTTCCCGTCTTCTTCAGCTGTTTTAAGTGTTTATGTGATGCAGGCAGCGCTGCGGTGCCACACACACTCCACACACACGCCTGCAGTATGTAGGTACTACAGCGTAGTACGTCCATCCATATTGATTTTGAGTTAATATTGACAAGACACGGCTCCAAAGGTTTGTTTGTTTTTTCCTGCGACCAATCGACCAATGAAATTTTGGTCTGCAAATTTTTGGGGGCAGCCCTAGAAGTGATTTATGTTTTCTTTTTCAGGTTTGAAAATCCCATATCCAATACCTGTACCATTCAATTTTATTTTATTTTATGACATTTATGTCAAAGATACAGGAGAGTGATAATACATAGCAGCCGATAAAATCTGTTGTTCAATACTTCATGACTGATGAAAAATTTGCCGTGTTGTGTGCAGTAGAATTTTGATGCATTGCAATGCATCGCAATGCATCGTAGACTCGAATCGAATCGTTACCTGCTGAATCGTAATCGAATCGAGAGGGCAGTGCCAATGCACACCCCTAGTAAAATGTTTTTCTAACAGGCTGACAGTGACAATCACGTGAAACTGAGGCGAACTCATTCATGGTTGTCTCTGATTATACTGATAACAGCCTACCTCCAAAGTAGACGCGCGACATGCGCGCTCATTAAAGCAGCGCGTATCCGCGTGCAGTCGGTGCGACGGCGACGCTGTTTTTTCCCCCGTGCATGTCCGTGGAGCTGTGCGCCGCGGACATGCACGGTTCCCTACGTTGCTGTGTCAGGCAGGTGTCTCCACGGAGCTCTGCCCCGTTTCAGAGGTGAAGGAAGCCCTACGTGGAAAGATGTAGAATGTGTTCAATTAAAGTGAAACTAACACATTATATAGGCCTATATGTCCATTACACACTGAATGAAACATCCCTTGTCTTTATTTATTCAGTTTATTTTAACAGTAATAATTATGACTAAGATTCAGTGAAGACCTAAAATTCAGTATCTCCAAAATGGAAATATTGCTAAGGAATTTTTTTTTAAGCATTTTTAATATAGAAATGTTGGCCTTCTGAAAACTATGTCCATCTATAATCAATCAATACTTGGTTGGGGTTGAACTACTGGAAATTGACTTTTCTGTGATTTGTTAATGGTGAGCACCCCCCCCCCCCTCCCCCAGGGGGAAATTCCTCTCTTTTTTGGTCCTGACCCGTATGCATCGTTGCTCTAGTGCTTAATTTTGTGGTGAACATAGGTTCAACAGACAAACATTGGGTCTGTCTAATGTCCTGCTTTTTTGTCCTTGGCCAATCACATCCCTGATTTTGTATTCATGTTGGTTTCATGACATTCAAAACTTTTTAACAGAAGTTAGACTGAATGTCCCTGAAAATGTCAAATGGTGTAACCACAAGAGAGTGAAATAAAAAAAATTGACCCACCTTCAGTGCACCTGAATTTAAGTACACTTATCAGGGATGCCAACAGCGCGCCGAAAAGCGAAACTCGCTTTTTTCATGACCAATTAGGTGACTTGTGTGAATCGTTCAGATCCGAAGAGTTTTTGTTTTTGAGGGGGGGTGGGGGGGGGGTCTCAGCGTCTCAGCTGGGGTCAGTAAAATGTTTTTCTAACAGGCTGACAGTGACAATCACGTGAAACTGAGGCGAACTCATTCATGGTTGCCTCTGATTACACTGATAACAGCCTACCTCCAATGTAGACGCGCGACATGCGCGCTCATTAAAGCGGCACGTATCCGCGTGCAGTCGGTGCGACGGCGACGCCGTTTTCCCCCCATGCATGACCGTGGAGCTGTGAGATTAGTATCTCCAAAATTGAAATATTGCAAACCTTTTTTTTTTTTTTTTTTTAAGCATTTTTTATATAGAAATGTTGGCCTTCTGAAAACTATGTCCATCTATATGCACTCAATACTTGGTTGGGGTTGAACTACTGGAAATTGACTTTTCTGTGATAATGTCAATGGTGAGCCCCCCCCCCCCCCCCGGAAGACAATTCCTCTCTTTTTTGGTCTTGACCCGTTTGCATTATGAAAAACATCCTGTTTTCTGAAAGTGTTACATTGAAAATGACTTTTGCTGTGTTTTAGCAACAATGAGCATGACATGTATCCTAACACACCACTTTTCTTCTAAATAATGTGGGGAAATGTAAAAACTTGTTAAGAGACACAGTGCGGTATTGCAAAAAGCAAATTACATTTATTCTACATTTGAGTCCAGAATTACTTTCCTGTAGTCAGATATTTATGAAAAGAAAAAAAAATACACATTACCATTAACATTGGGTTGCATCACATCATTGACACTAAACTAATAACAGCTGATGATCTGAGCTGTCCAAATCATTTTTTTTCCATCATCATAGGACTCACCTCTGTCTCATGTCTCCTCTTTGTTCCAGAGCTCCCACATCAACATGTCTGTAAGGAGGAGGAGGAGGAGTTTGTTCTCTCCAGTCTGAAGCAGGAGGAGCCAGAGCCTCCACAGATTAAAGAGGAAGAGGAGGAGGTCAGCAGCAGTCAGGAGGGAGAGCAGCTGCTACTGAAGCAGGAGACTGACACCTTTATGTTGACTCCTACTCATGAGGGAAGTGACCACAGAGAACCAGAACCAACCAGTGACCAGCAGCTCCTCTCTCACAGCTCTGCTGTAGCTGAGAGCCAACATCAGGAAGGAAGTGGACATGTAGACCCAGAACCACCTGGAAATGTGGAGACACAACCACAGAAGAGACGTCGCACAAACACAAGTGACAGTGACAATGTACACAACTCTCAAAGAGTCACTGTGACACTAAGAAAGGTAATAAGACTCTTAAAGTGAAATTCCGGCGTAAGTGTAAACCATGGTCAAACACACCATAACACCGAGTTAGACCCCCCCTCGAGAGATCAATTTGCCCGACCGCTACATTCACGAGATCCACCAACTTCAGCAAATACCGCATTATCGCCACACACGGCGCTGTCCGGATCCACTGTCTGACCGCAACCAAAACGCCACCATTTGCCCAAAATAATGCTCAGAACTGCACCAAATGTCATCAATAGTACACACAGGGTCCCAGCACGTAGTACGAGTTGTCAAACATCTGCTAGCTTTGCCTGTTTTCTTTAGCAAGGAGATGCAACTCAACTCACCTACTTCTCCTCCGGGAGCCGCTCGTTGGTGAGGAAGCCCTGACGAGTCGATCACCGAGTGCACCGGAGTTCCGCAGCTCAATCAACAATTACCTCATGGAAATACAATCAGAGTTTTTTTTTTTTTTATCTTGCATATCACTTTATAACTATTATTATCGAGTGCTGGCCACGATATAGGCGCAAATGAGCATTTTTAAGAGCTGCGGAACTCCGGTGCACTCGGTGATCGACTCGTCAGGGCTTCCTCACCAACGAGCGGCTCCCGGAGGAGAAGTAGGTGAGTTGAGTTGCATCTCCTTGCTTAAAGAAAACAGGCAAAGCTAGCAGATGTTTGACAACTCGTACTACGTGCTGGTACCCTGTGTGTACTATTGATGACATTTGGTGCAGTTCTGAGCATTATTTTGGGCAAATGGTGGCGTTTTGGTTGCGGTCAGACAGTGGATCCGGACAGCGCCGTGTGTGGCGATAATGCGGTATTTGCTGAAGTTGGTGGATCTCGTGAATGTAGCGGGTCGGGCAAATTGATCTCTCGAGGGGGGTCTAACTCGGTGTTACGGTGTGTTTGACCATGGTTTACACTTACGCCGGAATTTCACT